>NC_037675.1:63001683-63136683 GCF_003255815.1 Theropithecus gelada | reverse complement strand
GCAGGAGAATGGCGTAAACCCGGGAAGCGGAGCTTGCAGTGAGCTGAGATCTGGCCACTGCACTCCAGCCCGGGCGACAGAGCGATATTCTGTCTCAAAAAAAAAAAAAAAAACTCAGGAAGTAGGCCAGGTGCTTATGCCTGTAATCCCAGCACTTTGGGAGACCAAGGTGGGCAGATCACTAGGTCAGGAGTTCGAGACCATCCTGGCTAACACAGTGAAACCCTGATTCTACCAAAAATACAAAAAATTAGCCGGGCGTGGTGGTGCACACCATTGTGCTCCAGCCTGGGTGACAGAGTGAGACTCCACTTAAAAAAAAAAAAAAAAAAAAAAACTCAGGAAATAAATGCATATTTTTTTTTGTTTTTTAAAACGGAGTCTTGCTCTGTTGCCCAGACGGGAGTACAGCAGTGCTATCTCAGCTCACTGCAACCTCCACCTCCTGAGTTCAAACAAGTCTCCTGCCTCAGCCTCCCCAGCAGCTGGGACTACAGGCGTGTGCCACCACACCCGGCTAATTTTTGTGTTTTTAGTAGAGACGGGATTTCACCACGTTGGCCAGGCTGGTCTCAAACTCCTGATCTCATGATCCACCCACCTCAGCCTCCCAAAGTGCTGAGATTACAGGTGTGAGCCACCACGCCTGGCCATGCGTATTGTTTTTTAGAAAAGTAAGTAAAGTCACTTTAAACTCTTGTTTTATGACCTAACGGTAGTTTTAGTAACGGAATCCACATATCCTCGGTCCAAGTCCAGTCTTCTACATCTTTTTTTCTCATGCTATTTTAAGATTTGTAAGTCTTGATATATTTAGGCTATTTTATTTCTGATACTCTAGAGAAACAGCATCCTAGAGTGGTGAAAATCATTAGAAAAATCAGTGTCCAGTAGATGAAGGTATAACCTTGATATGTACTTGGCAATAAAACAGTTTTAAAAAAATTTCAAGAGCATAAAAGAAAATTTACCTCTAATACATCAGAAGTGATAAGCTTCATCACACGATCACTTGGGTCCTTAAATTCTTCTGTAACTTCAGCTCGGTGAATTTTTTTCTTCATCCTATATGACAGCTATGTGATAATACATGTCTTTTAAAATGAGTATCTTTTAAACAGTATTTTTAAAAGTATTGAAATATAAGCCAGCACTAAAAATAGTCTATTAAACAAACACAGATAAAACAAAAGCAGCTGTAAGACATTTGTTAAACATCCATGTTCTAAAGACTATTAGACTTGTGAAGTATCCTTTCACATGCCACGCCACATGCCTACAAATTCAGGTAAGACAGAAATTACATAATTTGCCAGCTAATGGCAGAATCAGAACTAGTGCTCTTCAACCTAGTGTCTCAATTATCACAAGATTAAACAAAAACAAGTGTTATTAGAAGTTTCAACTTTTCACCAAAGAATTTTTAACAATTTTGTACGTCTTTCAGAAACCTCCTCTGATGTTTGAGACATGAGCAAATGCAGATGTCAAATCTAATTTCTTCTCAAAACAATTCGCTTAATATGTGGCATCCAGATATACTGCATTCAAAAGCAAAGTCTCCATTTTTGTTTGCAGAAAAAAAAGTAGTAATTAGAAAATACCATCTCCTATTTTAAAAAAGCTACAAGGCCGGGCACGGTGGCTCATGCCTATAATCGCAGCACTCTGGGAGGCTGAGGCAGGTGATCACCTGAGGTGAGGAGTTCAAGACCAGCCTGACCAACATGGTGAAACCCCATCTCAACGAAAAATACAAAAATCAACCAGGCATGGTGGCGGGCGCCTGTAGTCCCAGCTACTCAGGAGACTGAAACAGGAGAACTGCTTGAACCCCGGAGACAGAGGTTGCAGTGAGCCGAGATCGCGCCACTGCACCAGCCTGGACGACAGGGCAAGACTCTGTATCAAAAAGGCACACACATAAAAAAAAAGTTACAAGCCAGGCCGGGCGCTCCCAACACTTTGGGAGGCCGAGGTGAGTGGATCACAAGGTCAAGAGATCGAGACCATCGTGGCCAACATGGTGAAACCCCGTATCTACTAAAAATACAAAAATTAGCTGGGCTTGGTGGTGCGTGTCTGTAGTCCCAGCTATTCGGGAGGCTGAAGCAGGAGAATCGCTTGAACCCAGGAGGCAGAGGTTGCAGTGACCCGAAATGGTGCCACCACACTCCAGCCTGGGCAACGGAGTGAGACCCTGTCTCAAAAAAAAAAAAAAGGCTAAAAGTCTTGAACACTATCAATACTCATTCCATTTTCTGGAGATTGAGAGGTTTTATGGACAATAAAGTATAATTGCTCATTTTGAAAAAAACCAAATTATTTTAGGCAACATACCAATTTGGGCATTGCTGTAAAGTGAAATGCTCTGTCTAGTCGTAGCTTCCTAAAAATATAAGCAGCATCAAAATGCTGTGCATTTACTAAATCTTGCTGAAATTTTAAAACTTCATCCCAATCCTTCAGGGCAACTCTGATCTGCAACCAGGAAGAAAAAAAAAACGTTGTACTAAATGTAAACATATTTTCACAAACATATTATAATTTTAAAATACTGGCGTTTTATTTAAATCATATTTAATCACATAATATTTATTATAAAAATATGGTACTTGTTTTACATTTCTGCAAAGGAAAAATAACTCACTAAGTATTACCTTTTGTTTTGGTTGACATAGTTGGGTGTTATATAATCCATATAGCAGATACAAAGCACCAACTCTGATCTGGAAGGTGTATGGAGGTAAAAAATATCGCCAAGCCAAAGCCAAAGCTTCTTTTGTAAACATGTTCTTTTCTAAATTTCTCATTCTGCCACTAATAAACAGAGAGAAAATATATTATGACTCATTAAGTGAATAATGAACAAAAGCCAGAAGTATATACTTGTTTAAACGGTAGTTATAATAATTTGATGAGGATTCCATACCCAATTCTTTCATGATTCAAGCACAGAGATAATTTCACACCAAGGCAAAGGCAACTACTAGGTAAACATGATGCAGTTTC
This sequence comes from Theropithecus gelada, assembly GCF_003255815.1. Lineage (NCBI taxonomy): Eukaryota > Metazoa > Chordata > Mammalia > Primates > Cercopithecidae > Theropithecus > Theropithecus gelada. Next base: position 63,133,671 of record NC_037675.1, on the reverse strand, counting down.
CAAAAGCATCAACTTTACTTGCCAAATTGAAGAGCAAGAAGGAAGGGGTTGCAAATTATTATTGGTTAAATATTTAAAACCCGTAATGTTAAAATAATCATGGTTATGTTACAGAACTATGTGCATTTTAATATATAATCGTCAGAAATGCTTGTTCTTTGGTGCTGTAGAGAAGCAGCACTTGAACGTAAATTTTATGTCTTCAGCAAGGCCATTTTTTTACTTTCTACAGAAAGGGGACAGTCGCCAGCAGTTTTGCTACACTGAACAAAGGAGACAGGGTCATTTATAACTTGACGTGTCTACTTTGGACTTCACATTCTGTATCTGTCTTGATTGACTATCAACTTAGAACTTGAAGTAACTTGTGGAATGCTGAGAAAGGTAAAAACACTTTTAAATAAGGAAGAGGAACAGGCTATGACTTAATGCTTGCTTGGACCAGTATAAGCACGCCAGGGCAAATATTTAGGCTAAACTGTAAGAGCTAAGAACATAAAATACACTGATTTCTTTATTACAGCTAGCAGATATTTATGAATGTTAGCATAGGTCTTTGAATAAATTTTGCTTCTAAGAGAAGTTACTATTTAGTCTTAATTAGATGGGGAGGAAAGTCTTTGAAGACAAACCTCTACTTTATTTTTTACATAATGAACATTTTCTCCAGTACTCTCAGGGATTTGCACTAAACCTCCTCTGTCCTTGGGAAGCCTAGGTGAAAAAGTTAGAGAAACAGCACAAAGTAACCCACACTCCTAATTGTCCAGAGCACCACAAGCTCATTAGAAGAAGGGAGAAGCAGGGGAGAAGAGCCTACTCCAGCATACAACCAAAAGCTTTGTCCAAACATCCAAGAGAGGAACAAGGCTTTTTTGGCAATCAATCAAAGAAATAACACAGGAAATGTACCTGAAAGGAAAGTATCTTGGGTACCCAAGATCACTAAGGAAAACTCAGGTTGGAAACTGCTTAGGGCAAACCTGCCTCTCATTCTATTCAAAGTGACTTCTCTGCTCACTGAGACAGATGCATATCTGATTTGCCTCCTTTGGAAAAGCTAATCAGAAACTCAAAAGAACGCAAACGCAACCATTTGTGTCTCACCAATCTGTGACCTGAAAGCTCCCTCCCCACTTCCAGTCTTCCTGTCTTTGCTTCAAGTTGTCCCGCCTTTCCAGACCGAACCAATGTACTTCTTACATATATTGATTGATGTTTCACGTCTCCCTAAATGGACAAAATCAAGCTGTGCCCTGACCACCCTGGGCACACGTCGTCACAACTTCCTGAGGCTGTGTCAAGGGCGTGTCCTCAACCTTGGCAAAATAACCTTTCTAAATTAACTGAGACCTGTCTCAAATTTTCGAGGTTCTCAAGTATTTTCTGTGGATATAAACAGCATAATGAATAAACTATCTGAAACTGTTCTGCTGTGCTAAGTTAACAAAAAATTTTTAAAAACAAGGCCTTAAAAAAGTCAATGTAACAGTCTTCTTACCACTTTGGATAAAACAATGAAGCCATATTTGTGCATACTGTATAGGTTTCTATGTAAGACTTGAAATTAGTAGATAAAAAATGCCAGATTTCAAATAAGACATTAGCTAAATGTCTCAAAGTGTTGATGCAAGTGACTAATACACTGTACAAATATAAATATGTAGAACTTTCACTTTTAAAACAGCAACAATAAAGACATTCACCCTGCAGCCATAAACAGGGGCTCCATTACATCTGATTACAATGCAGGGGTGGAAGGGAAGGGGGTAGTAGAAGGACGTTTTGGCTCTTCAAATAATAAATATACGAAAAGAACACAAAATACCTACTCTAGTTATGGTAACCAAAGTAATTTCTCAAGAAAATCCACCACTAGTGATTCCTGTGTCTTTTTTCATTTTAGGTTTTCCCTACTAGAAAATGTAAATGTTACATTTTTAGCTAAGTTTTCCTTAAATGCTTTTTTCCCCCCAAGAAGTGGTACGGTGGAATATTACGGATTTTAGAAACAGGCAGATACACAGTTTCCAACATCTGCTCTACAATCTACTATCTTTGTAATGGAGAAATTACTTAACCTTAAGTAACTTAAGCCTTAATTTCTTCATCTATAAAACAAGGATAATTGTACCTGCTTTTTACAACTGTCTTATGCAATAAAGCTATACATTGCATTTAGTAGCCATTTAATAAAGCTATACGTTGCATTTAGTAGCCATTTAAAAAAAATTAGTCTCTCTCCTTTTATTAACCGTACAACGAACAGCTCTTCATCCTCCATTTCTTGCAATTTAAAAACTACAAAGGTAATTTGTTTACACTGACAAAGAGAAAATGAGTTTTAACATTTTGTTCAGAAAAACATAGCTTTAATCATAAGGTTTAACCCATTCCGAAAATCAGTTATTTAGCCTTTTCAATATTATATGTACTATGCTAATAAAAATAGATTCATCCAGCCACTGTCCTCACAGAGGTCAGTCTAGTCAAACGAAAATTTTAAAACGGTAGTAATAATGAACATTTGACCAGCCTGGCCAACATGGTGAAACCCCGTCTCTACTAAAAATACAAAAGCCTGTAATCCCAGCACTTTGGGAGGCCGAGACAGGCGGATCACGAGGTCAGGAGATCGAGACCATCCTGGCTAACACGGTGAAACCCCGTCTCTACTAAAAAAAATACAAAAAACTAGCCGGGCGAAGTGGCGGGTGCCTGTAGTCCCAGCTACTCGGGAGGCTGAGGCAGGAGAATGGCGTGAACCCGAGAGGAGGAGCTTGCAGTGAGCTGAGATCTGGCCACTGCACTCCAGCCTGGGTGACAGAGCAAGACTCCGTCTCAAAAAAAAACAAACAAACAAACAAAAAAAAAAAACAAAAAACAAAAATTAGCCAGGCATGGTGGCACGAGCTGTCGTCCCAGCTACTCGGGAGGCTGAGGCAGGAGAACGTCTTGAATCCGGGAGGTGGAGGTTGCAGTGATACAAGATCGCACCACTACACTCCAGCCTAAATGACAGAGCGAGACTATGTCTCAAGAAAAAAAAAATAATAATGAACATTTATTGAGGACTTAGAATGCATTTCTGATATATCAGCTCATTTGATCTTCACAGCTTCTGAGGTTTATCATTGCCTCTATTTTACAGATATGGAAACTCAAGTAACTTGCCCCAAGTCACAGTGGACCCTGCAATCAAATGCAGCCAATTGGGATCCATAACCTATGCCCTTAACAATCCCACACTGCGTTTTCAACTATACCATTACAACAAAACGTGGCAAGCGGTGAGATAAAATAAAAACAGGGTGCTGGGGGTGGGGGGGACATGAACAGCGTACTCAGTCTAGAAGAGCGAAAAAGACTTCCCCGAGGAAGTCATTTGAGCTTAACCCTGAGTAAAGAATGCGGTGGAAAAAACAAGAGTTGCGGTGGAAAGCTCCAGGCTTAGGAAAAGCCTGTGGAGGGCCAAAAAAAAAAAAAAAAAAAAAAAAAAAAGCAGCTGCTGGAGCAAGAAAGTGAGTGCATGGAGGGGACTGGCAGGCGAAGCTGGAGAGATGGGCAAAGGCCAGTGAGGAATGGTCTTGGCAAGTCAGAGAATTCAAGCGTTATCCCAAAGGCAATGGGTACCACTACAGAATGAGCCGGAGAGTGACATGATCAAATTTGCACGTTTGAAAAACAACTTTGGGCCGGGCGCGGTGGCTCACTCCTGTAATCCTAGCGCTTTGGGAGGCCGAGGCGGGCGGATCACGAGGTCAGGAGTTCGAGACCAGCCTGGCCAACATAGTGAAACCCCCGTCTCTACTAAAAATACAAAAAATTAGCCGGGCGTGGTGCCGGGCACCTGTAATCCCGGCTACTCGGGAGGCTGAGGCAGGAGAATCACTTGAACCCGAAAGGCGGAGGGTTGCACTGAGCCGAGACCGCGCCATTGCGCTCCAGCCTGGGCGACAAAGGGAGACTGTGTCTCAAAAAAAAAAACACAAACAAAAAAAAAACAACTTTGGTGTTGTAGGAAAGATTAATTCAATCTCGAAGGGTTTTGTCTTTGCTTGTGTGTTTTTAAACATGAGGTCCTAGAACAAGACTGTAGAACAAGACTGGGGAAGGGCAAATGATAGTGGCCTGGGTCAGGGTGGAGGCAGTGGAGATGGAGAGAGGAGTTTAGAAAGGAGGCGAAGCAGAGACGCATATTTGGGAAGAGACCGCAACAACCATCAGGGCACAATGAAACAGCAGGGAAAGTGCGTTGCCTGCGCACAGGGGAAGGTCCAGGAGTGATGGAGGCAACCTTCGGTGACTGCCGCTCTTCTCAGCACTTCCCAAGTGCAATATCTCCGGGAAGGAGGCAACTTTCTACACCACCTGCGGGCAGGGAGAGGCGGGTGGTGGACAAGAAACACCCACCAGAAGATAGTACCGAACTTCATGTTTCTCCAGAGCTCCGTGAAGGCCTCGAAGCGTACACTGTCCGTCTCCTGGAAGCGGCTGAGCAGCGCCTCGCAGTCCGTCTGCAGGCCGGGAGGAGTCCCCATGGCCCCCGAAGCCCGCACACCTCTAACCGACTAACCAGCGGTGGTCGCCCAGGAAACCAACCCCGAACGGCCCGCCCCCTACGGCGTGCGCACACGCGCTCCGTGTCGTATTATCCGGCACTTTTAGCTCCGCCTTTATCCGGGCTCTTGCTACCGGTCGTCTGCTTAATGCGCGTGCGTGAAAGCGTTCTGCTGTTTTGCTGTCTGAGATTGCTTTCACCCAGAGTGCTAAGATCCACCCTTCTATTGAAGAGGTTTAGTTGAAGAGGTTTACGTCTCAAGTGTTGTGTTTGCTCACGAGCGGTTTTAGGTCTTCATTTTCCGCTAGGTTATGTAACTTGACTTTACCCTTACTAGCACTCTCCTTTAAAGTGACCCTAGTGTGACATAAGTGAACTTTTGAGCTAGGAAAGAACAGTCCCAACCCCACCCACCCCCACGTGGGAAGAGAAGCTAAAGAAGGCTTGCTAGGAAACAAACTGAACTCATTCTCCTTCTGGTCATCGAGAACCCTAATACTCTGTACCCACATAATACGATGCTTAATGTGTGACCCTCTCTTTGTAAACCCTGGTATTCTGCAACCACTCTTGAAAAGAAGAGCTGTATTTCATACCCTCTTGTAAACAGCCACCCTCCCACGCCGCCACGCATTCACCCCTGTGCTACATAGTACTTAGAAAATACCTACTTCTTATATTATTATTTGGATGAATTGCCTTTTTGTGTACACGTTGCCACCTAGCTTCCTTCCTCCAGGAGTAACATTTTGAATTTTAGACCATTTCTCTGATTGAAAGGTATGCTATCATTCTTCAGGAGAGGTATCCTGATATTATAGAAAAACATTGGGCTTTCTGTCTGTAAATGGAGTATCAATTCACTTTACTTTCTGATCCTTGACCTGTTTTTTTGTTTGTTTTTTGGATTTGTTTGTTTTTTGTTTTAAGACGGAATTTCGCTCTTGTTGCCAGGCTGGAGTGCAATGGTGCGGTCTCGGCTCACTGCAACCTCTGCCTCCCGGGTTCAAGCGATTCTTTTGCCTCAGCCTCCCGACTAGCTGGGATTACAGGCATGCACCACTCCACTCGAATTTTTTTTTTTTTTTTTTTTTTTTTTGTATTTTTAGTAGAGACGGGTTTTCACCATGTTGGCCAGGCTGGTCTGGAACTGCTAACCTCAGGTGATCCACTCCCCTTGGCCTTCCAAAGTGTTGGGGTTACAGGCGTGAGCCACTACACCCTGCCCTCTTGACCTGTTTTTTAAATGTTATGTGATATTTTAGGTCACAGAAAAATGTATGTGATGTGTGAGATAAAAAGCATAGCAGTTATAAACACCTGTGCACCTTTCACCTGTGTAGGAACCAGAACATTACCAACACCTTCACATCAATCTGCGATTTCCTCCTCTGACCTATTCCTTTGCCTGTACCCTACTTTAATCACAACTATTGGTTGGGTGCGGTGGCTCACGCCTGAAATCCCAACACTTTGGGAGACAAAGGCAAGAGGATCGCTTGAGCCCAAGAGTTGGAGACCAGCCTGGGAAACATGGTGAAAATTAGCCGGGCATGGTGGTGCACAGCTGCAGTCCCAGCTACTCGGGAGGCTGAGGTGGGAGGATCACCTGAGCCTGGGAAGTGGTGGTTACAGGAGGCAGAGGTTGCAGTGAGCCACGATCATGCCACTGCACTCCATCCTGGGCTGCGGAATGAGACCGAATCTCAAAAAATAAAATAAATAACTACCTTGAATTTTGTTTCTCTTTCTCATTTATATATTTTATCACATATGTATGTATGTTTAAATGGTATATTTTTTAGTTGTGGTTGGTTTTGTGTTTTATGAAAATGGTATTGCAATTTATAATATGTGTTATTTGAATTGCTTTTAAAACTTGTTTCCAAGATTGACTCATATTATTACTCATAATTGTAGTTCATTTTTCAGTGCTAATATTCTATTGTGCAAAAATATACTGCTTATTCATTATTTCCTCAATGGAAATTTAAGTATATTCCAGATTTTGCTATCATAAACAATGCTACTTTGATCACTTGTATATGTCACCTTTATAGGGTTGTCAGATAAAATACAAGAGGCCCAATTAAATTTGACTTTCAGATCAACTAAAAAAATTATTCATTGTTTATCTAAATCTAAAATATAATTTAACTGGGCATATTATATTTTTGTTTGCTAAATATGGCAACTCTACTTGTACGTTGCAGGAATCTAGAGTATATACACCTAGAATTAGAATATATACCTACCATTATCATCACTGTTAAATTATAAGAGGTGCAAGTGTTCAACTTTATAATTTTAAATTGTTTTTTAGAATAGCTTGACTTGGCCAGGTGTGGTGGCTCACACCTGTAATCCCAGCACTTTGGGAGGCCAAGGCAGGCAGATCACTTGAGGTCAGAAGTTCAAGAACAGCCTGACCAACATGATGAAACCCCGTCTCTACTAAAAATACAAAAATTAGCCAGGCATGGTGGCATGCGCCTGTGGTCCTAGCTACTTGAGAGGCAGAGGTATGAGAATCGTTTCAACCTGGGAGGTGGAGGTTGCAGTGAGCCAAGATCGCACCACTGCACTCCAGCCTAGGTGACCGAAAGAGACCCTGTCTTAAAAAAAAAAAAAAAAGGGCCGGGCGCGGTGGCTCAAGCCTGTAATCCCAGCACTTTGGGAGGCCGAGACGGGCGGATCACGAGGTCAGGAGATCGAGACCATCCTGGCTAACACGGTGAAACCCCGTCTCTATTAAGAAATACAAAAAACTAGCCGGGCGAGGTGGCGGGCGCCTGTAGTCCCAGCTACTCGGGAGGCTGAGGCCGGAGAATGGCGTGAACCCGGGAGGCGGAGCTTGCAGTGAGCTGAGATCCGGCCACTGCAGTCCAGCCTGGGTGACAGAGCGAGACTCCGTCTCAAAAAAAAAAAAAAAAAAAAAAAAAAGAATAGGACTGATTTACACTTCACTAGCAGTGCATGAGATTTCCTACTTGAGCCGTATCATCTCACAAATTTGGCTTCTAATTGTGGTCTTAATACACATTTCTCTGATACTAATGTGGTTGTGTATCTTTTCAAATTCTGATTTTCTATTCATATTTCCTCTACTGTGACATGCTTGTTTATATATTTTGTCTGTTTTTCAATTGTGGCATTTGACTTTTTCATATTGATTTGTAGAAGCACCTTATATATTCTGGATACTAAACTGGTGTTTGTACTATGTGTTGTTTATTTCCTAGGTTGTTTTTATTTACTATCTTTATGGTGATTTTTTTATGTATAGAAATTCTTTTTTTTTAAATATAGTCAAATTTCAAAATCTTTTCTAATAAGGGCTCTTGTATCTTAAAGTTATAAGTGTTTTCCCTATATTTCATTATTAGTATAACTAATAAATCTTGAATGCTGAATGACTTAACACAAACTAAGCTTGTTTTTCTTTTACATTAAGTTCAATTAATGACAGGATGGGGTGAGGAGGGTTCTGCTTCAAGCAGTTACCTGCTGACCAAAGCTGATGAAAACTCTGCCATCTTCAGTGATTGACTTTCAAGGTCACCTTGAGCACCTTGAGTGACTTGGCTGGAATGTTTTAGGGAAGACATCGAGCCTGTGGACTGGAGAAGAACGAGAATGTGGAAGATTGCATGAGAGATTTTTATGGGCCAGGCCTGAAAATGGTATGCACTCAAAGTGTGGTTCACTGACAACTACTGGTCTGCAAACTGTTTATTACTTCTCCATCTCACAATAGTACAGAAATTAAGAATAAGTGCTGAGATGGTTTGGCTCTGTGTCCACACCCAAATCTCATCTCGAATTGTAATCCCCACATGTGGAGGGACGGACCTGTAATCTCCATGGTTTGAGGGAGGGAGGTGATGGAATCATGGAGGAGGTTTCTCCCATGCTGTTCTCATGATAGTAGTTCTCATGAGATGTGATGGTTTTATTCGTGTTTAACAGTTTCTCCTACACATACTCTCTCTCCCCTGCCACCATGTAAGATGAACGACTCTTCTGCCATGATTGTAAGCTTCTTGAGGCTCCTTAGCTATGTGGAACTGTGAGTCAATTAAACCTCTTTCCTTTATAAATTACCCAGTGTCAGGTGTATTTCTTTACAGCAGTGTGAAAACAGACTAATACAAATGCTTATTAACTTTATATAGAAATTTGATGGAATAATTTGATATGACTTTTTAGATTTTTAAAAATAATTTAATTTTATTAAAGTTTATAAAAGTACTGGTCCATGATAGATTGGGGGGAAATGGTTCATTACAACAGACAATTTGAGAAGCACTGTTATACACCATTTCAATCCACATTCTATTGGCCAGAATTCAGTCACATGGACTTATTCAGGTGCAAACGTGGCTGAGAAATGTCATCCCTAATTAGGCAACCTTTCCCCAACAATAGTTCCAATCTCTGGAAGAGGTGCACACGTCTTTGTTGGACCATGTATTAGCTCATTCCTGCTGCTATAACAAAATACCATATAATAGATAACTTATAAACAACAGAGATTTATTTCTCACAGTTCTGGGAGGCTGGGAAGTCTAAGATCCAGGTGCTGGCAGATTCCGTGCCTGGTGAGGGCTGCTCTCTGCTTTCAAGATAGCACTTGTTGCTGTGTCCTCACATGGCATAATAGCAGAAGGACAAAAGAGGCCTAGCTAGTTCCCTCCAGCCCTTTTATAAAATCACTAATCCCATTCATGAGTCCTCATGACTTAATTACCTGCTAAGACCCTACCTCTTAATGCTATCACAATGGCAATTAAGTTTCAACACATTAATTTTGGGAGACATTTAGACCAGAACAGACTGCCAACATGTCTGCTGCAATTTTATTCAGAAACTCTGAAAGTATTACCTTTCACTTTTAATTTACTCTCATCCATCTAAAAATTTATTTCTATGTATGGTATAAGGATCCTATTTCACTTTTTTCCATATGTATAACCATATGTATGTATATGTATTTTCCATATGCATAATTTTCCAGCATCTGTTATTGAATAGTCCATCCTTTCCCAAAATTCACTTCTGTTATATATCAAGTTGTATGGGTAATTGCAACCAGTACACAACTGTATGGCTTTGTATCTGTTATTAAAATACCAAATCATAGTGCAGTATTTCCATTACTGTTAGTAAAACAGTTACCACTCTAAGCCGCCTTACTATCCTCAACTCAAACACTTGGACTCCCCAGGCCACAAATCCCTTAACCTCCCAGCCTCTAAAACTGAAGTGGTTAAGCCTGGCACAGGAAGAGACCTTTAGTGCTGGCTCCAGCTTCAGTCTACCCCTAGGGTTGTTACCTACCTTCAAGGCTCCATTTAGATTTCAATTCTCTAACACCCACTCTAATTACTACAGCTTTTTAAGTGAATTTACTTAAGAAAGAAATTTCTCTTATTGTTCTTCAGGAATATCTTGACTATTCTTGAATTTTCACTTGTTCATATAAATTTTAAATTTGACTTGTCAAATTTCTCTAATAGCGCCATTGGGATGTCAGTTGAATTTGGGAAGGAATAACAGCTTTTTTTTTTCTTTTTTTTTTTTGAGATGGAGTTTCGCCTTTGTTGCCCAGGCAGGGGTACAATGGTGCGATCTCAGCTCACTGCAACCTCCACCTCCCGGGTTCAAGTGATTCTCCTACCTCCTCCCAAGTAGCTGGGATCACAGGCATGTGCCATCACACTCAGCTAATTTTGTATTTTTGGTAGAGATGAGGTTTCCCCATGTTGGTCAGACTGGTCTCAAACTCCTGACCTCAAGTGATCCACCCACTTCTGCCTCCCAAAGTGGTGGGATTGCAGGTGTTAGCCACTGAGCCCAGCTGGAATAATATCTTTATTGTATTATTTCTATCCATAAACGTTTAAGTCACCTGTAGCATCTTTACTGAAGTTTTATAATTTTTCTCCCTGAACTGTTTACTTGTCTTTTGTTAGATTTTTCTTATATGTCTTACGTTTTTGTGTAGCTACTGTGTTTAGTATCTTTGACTGCCTTACATTTTCTAACTGCTTTGCTTAACTCCAATATATAAAAATGCAATTGAATTATATATATTTATCTAGTATCCAGTCCCCTTGTTAAACTTTTATAATAATTTTTCTGTTGATTCTTTTAGGCTTTCTATATAGATGATATCTGCAGCTGTGAATAACAATAGTAATGATAGCTTGCTTTTTCCTTTCCAATCCTTATCGCTTTTATTTCTTTCCCTCTTACTTCATTTCCCAGGCTAAGACCTCCCATACTGTTAAAGATAAACCTGAGAGAATGGGTGTGTGTCTGTTCACTAATGTACCATCAGCACCTATAAGTACTTGCTACACAGTAGGTGCTCAATGAAGAATCTAGTGATGTTTTTATTTCAGTTATTTTACTTTTTAGCTCTAGCATTTCTATTTGGCTCTTTTAAAAATATTTTCTAGCTATTTGTATTCTGTATTTGATGAATTATTGTCACCACACATTCCTTTACATCTTTAAGCAGAGTTTCCTTTGATTCTTTGAATATATTTTTAATGACGGCTCTAAAGTCTTTATTAAAAAGTCAGCCATCGAGGCTCTCTGTTATGTAATTTGTCTTGCATCCTTTTTTCCTGTGTATGGATCAAATTTTCCTGTTTCTTTTCATATCTCATGCCTTTTTTTGTTAAAGATTTGATACTTTAGACAACTTATTGTATAATTATGGATATTGATTGCTTCCCCTTCTGGAGCTTATTGATTTTGTTTACTTATTTATTTATTTTACTCACTTGACTGGAGTATTTTAGTGAAGTCCAGTTCCCCAGCTCAGTGTGAAGCTTCTGATGTTGTTCCTCAGAGACTGCAGCCTTGACCTTCCTTACACTCTTCACCCTGGGATGATAGTGGTTTCACCGGTATTCTTTGTCTTTCCCTATCTCTCTGTTAAACTGTCTACCTTTTAGTAACCACTTAACTGTTAGAGTCCACTAATTGCTAACTGATTGCTCTATTGTTTTTGACAATGCTCTGGGGGATTAAATTACTCCATTGTCTAATCAGATTAAATTTAGGCTCCTTTGCAGAGGTAGTTTTTGAGTTCAGTCTTGAGGTTTGCTCTGATCCCAGGAAGACTCTTCTTAGCCATCTCTTCCCTAGCTTTCTCTGGTAAACTCTGGTCTGCAGTTTAGCTTGTTGCTTTTAGAAGGTACCAGCCTCCTCTTAATTGCTTACAACCAAAATATCCATTGTTTTCAAGAGCACATTTAGGTTCAATTTTTCCCCTACTCCGTTCCAAATAAAGTAATTTCTTCTGGGAAGAGCTTCAGAATTTTCTTTTCTTATGGATGTTTCTCCCCCTGAGCAAAATCTCTGAACCACTGCTCCAGCCAGAGCTGAGGATGGGGACAGTCACCTTCTCTCAGAGTGACTCTCCTGCTTTCTGAGCAAGGCTCTGCAAGGGGGAAGTAGCTTCCATTCATTCTTCTCAGCTTGCCTGTCCTAGCATGGAACTCACACCGTATATGTGAGTTGCAATAAGGGCAACTGGGGTTCCACTACTCTCAGTCTGCTGCACCTGGGATAGAGCCACTGCTCTATGAATGCAGTCTGAAAGAAGGAAAGGAGTCCCCAGTCTTTCCATTCTCCACTCATCTGGAATTTAGCCTTTGCAACAGAACATGAGAGTGGGCAGAAATGCCAGCAGCTTGTCCCTCCAGGGAGATACATGATATGGTTTGGATGTTTATCCCCTCCAAATCTCATGATAAAATGTGATTTCCAGTGTTGGAGGTAGGGCCTGGTGGGAGGTGATTGGATCATGGAGGTGAATCCCTCACAAATGGTTTAGCACCATCCCCTTGGTGGTGAGTTAGTTCTTGTTCAGTTAGTTCACACAAGATCTTGTTGTTTAAAAGAGTCTGGGACCTCCTCTTTCTCTCTCTTGCTCCCTCTCTCACCATGAGATGTGCTGGCTCCCCCTTCACCTTCTGCCATAATTGGAAGCTCCTGAGGCCTCACCAGAAGCCAAGCAGATGCTGGCACCATGCTTCCTATACAGGCTGCAGAACTATGAGCCAATTAAACCTCTTTTCTTTATAAATTACCAAGCCTCAGGTACTTCTTTACAGCAACGCACGGGTGGACTAACACAGAAAATTGGTACCAGGATTGAGGCATTGCTATAAAGACGTGGAAGTGGCTTTCAAACTGTTAACAAAAAGGTATCTAGAACAAATCTCAATCAATTTAGAAAGTTTATTTTGCCAAGGTTAGGGATGCACTGGTGACACAGCCTCAGGAGGTCCTGAAGACATGTTCTCAAGATTATTGGAGTACAGGTTGCTTTTGTACATTTTAGGGAGACATGAGACATCAATCAATATGTGTAAGATATACATTGGTTTGGTCCAATTAGGCAGGACAACTTTATTTTGAAGTTTTATTCCTAAATAAGACATTGTTCTCAGCTTGACTTTTCGCTTGGTTTAATGATTTTGTGGTTCTGAGATTTATTTTCCTTTCATAGAACTGAGTAATGGGCAGAGGCTGGAAGAGTTTGAAGGGCTCAGAAGAAGACAGGAAGATGAGGGAAAGCTTGGAATTTCTTAAAGACTGGTTAAATGGTTGTGACCAAAATGCTCATAGTCCTCTACGGGGATCTGGGGCAAGAAGCAGCCCCATCTTCTTGGCCACACTCACCTGAGTGGAGCTTTCCTCAAGGTGGGCAGGGTGGTAAAAGCAGCAAGTCATGACTCAAGTACCACTGACTGCCTATTGCTGTTCTTACCAAGATGTAGTAGATTCTTTTTTTATTTTTCTTTAATTTTTTATTTTTATTTATTTATTTATTTTCTTGAATAAACAGTTCTTCATTTGCTGTGTAACCTTTGGGCAGTTTCAGGAAACTTTAAATGGTTGTTTTTAAAGTGCTTCACCAGTTACAGTTGTTTCATGGGGAGTGAGGCCACAGAGCTCTTTATGCTGCCATTCTGCTAGGTATGCATTTAGAGGCATAACTCCTATCTTCAAGTTGCTCATCATTTAGTACAGAACAATTCACTTCAAGTACATAAGTACAGTTTTAGTGTGATTAATACTGTGCAAGAGTTAAGCACCACACAAAATGGGAACACTGAGGAGAATCTCCTAATCCAGTCCCTGAGAGGATAGGCTTTCTAAAGTAGAAATGAGTTGTGAAAAATGCGAGAAATTAAGGAGATGAAGATGAGATAAGAAGGGTGTTACAGAAAGAGAGAAAGCAAGTACAAAGGTACAAAGAGGGCAGAGGGCATGTTAGAAGGTTACATCACTGGGACACAGGACGCAAGGGAAAGAAGTTGGCAGAATTTGGACAAATAGGCAAGAGATCCCCAGGCCTGGAATGCCTTGAGTTGTAAGATTTTTCTCCCTGGATTTCTCAGTGCTCCCGAACAGTTTGACTAAAGGATAACTAGATTATCAATCTTAAAGAAGAAAATTTGGAAGAGATCTAGAGACTTCTCTTACTTGGAGCCATTTATTTACATTCCAAGGTGGTAAAGGAAAGTTAAAGACCTGCCCTTTCTCTCTCACTATGATTATATTATTTCTATATTTCAAATATTCTCAATGGGAACAGTATAATGAATGTAAAACAGTAGTTGTCCTTGGAGGTGGAGTGCCAGAGGACTTTACTTCTTACATAATTCATTTCTATATCATTATAATATTTTACAGGGAATATGATTACTTTTGTTAACAGGAAAAAAATTTTATTTAAAATTTAGTAGCTATTGGCCGGGCACAGTGGCTCACTCATGCCTGTAATTCCAGCACTTTGGGAGGCCAAGGCAGGTGGCTCACCAGAGGTCAGGAGTTTGAGACCAGCTTGGCCAACATAGTGAAACCCCATCTCTACTAAAAATACAAAAATTTGAGGCAGGAGAATCGCTTGAACCCGGGAGACAGAGGCTGCAGTGAGCTGAGATCGTGCCACAGTACTACACCCTGGGCGACAGAGCAAGACTCAATTTCAAAAAAACCCCACAAAAACCCAAAAACCAAAATAATGGCTATGCTTGTGTGTGCGTGTGTGTATGTAGAGGTGCCGCTGAAAAAAAAGATCATCCATGAGTTGATCCCTGTTAAAGCTTGCACTGTGGGTGACACTGTGATGACACACAGATGTCTCAGGAATGAACCACTTACTCTCCTAGCTGCTGGAAGTGCAGCAGAAGATGGTCTTCCGCTGTCAGCCCTTTTTGGGGATTGTCTCAGGTGAAGAAACCTGCCTTACTAAAGGTCATGTCTCCTGGGGGCAGCCCACATCAAGCGACTGATCAGTGTACGGGTGTAAAGGCCTCCACACTGCCTGTAACTTGGGACAAGTCTCAAGGGCTGCTGCGCTTCAGAGCTCCCCATGTGGCTGCTGAAGGCTTTGTTGGGACTGCACCTCAGCTGTTTCTTCCTCTGCCTACTTCTGCTCTTTCTCTTCCACATGTGTTGAAAAGCACTCCTCAATAAATACATGAAATCTCCATCTCACAGTCTACTTCCCAGAGAACACAAACTGTAAAGACACGTTGGCATCATTGTAGTCTCTTTACTTTTGTACTTTTGTACTTTTTTTACTTTTGTTCAAGTTTCCATAATTATAATTTAAGGAAAGCAAAGGACTGTGACAGACTATATGTGGTAGATAAGGGAATAGTGACAAGTGACCTCTAGGGTTCTAGTTTCAGACTGAATGGTGCCATTCATTGAGCAGGAGATGCAAGAGGAGAAGGCATTTGGAAGACAAATGAGGAGTTAATTTTTGACATGCCAAATTTGGGGTGCCTGCGGGGAGCACCCTGGGCTGGAGACAGAGATTATCAAGCTGGAGACAGCCATGAAAAGGAAAGGTAACAGTGGCTTGGAACATCTCAAAGGGCCAATAAAAATTCTATTTAGATTTCAACTGTGTTTGCACAAGTACAGTTGAATTTGTGAGTACCTCACAGAACTGCACTCTTGATAGGAGGCACCATATTCTAGAATATTCATATCACCTAGAGGTCTTAGAATAATATCTTGTACTCACTAAACACTATTCATTGATTGAATGGATCTTCCTGGAAGAGCTAGAAAATGGTTCTGTTCCCCACTTTGTTCCTCTGATCATAATTCTTCTCTAGTCTCTGTCACCTGACATCCTCTCTCACCTTGGATCATATGTGAGTTGTCTTTGTGCATGCAGAGTGGAAGGTTTTAGGACCAATCAAAGGTGAGTCAGATGGGAACCATGCGCTGAAAAAACTAAGAGTTTAGTACGAGGGATAAGACACACAAAAATTATAAGGTAAAAAAAAAAAAAGAGAGAAGTGAGAAAGCTAAAGAGGAAGTGATAAGGAAGTTCACAGGAGTGACAAATATTTGCAGTTGGGAAAACTCTAAGTAAGAGGCAAAGGCTGATGCAAAGCACCTCCCAGGCTGTATTGGCTCCTTTCTAATTTTCCGTATTTGTAGGTCACTTTCTTTAGGTTTTTGCTTTAATATTCTACCAGCAGATTAGGGAGTCAGGCAACAGTTTATAATGACTTCTGTCCAGCTTGTTTCTGTACCCCTATGAAAGATTTTGTCATAGCAGTTGTATGTAGAACTGTTTTAAAAATCCATTTCAAAGAGCAAATAATATTATCCAGTCATATTTGGAAAGGATCTCTACATAAAATAGGGTTTTTAATGTTAACATTTCAAAGATCTTTAAAATTAGATTTTACTTCACAGAATCCTAATCTACTTGTCTGGCTTCACACAGCGTTTCTCTACTTTGTAAAAAGCATGACCCTTTGTGGTAAGTATTACAGCCCCACTAGCCTGCTCTCATATATGGAGAATCGTCCATCTATAATGATTACGCATCCGTAGGACCAAAAGAATTATGGCATTCTCATTAAAGGGCACCTCCCTAATTAGACACAAACACACACACATATGATGAGTGAGGCTACAGATCAGTTTTTATTAGTAAAAAAGTATCTAAAACAGCTCAACTACTTTTGAAAAGTGTGCCTTCGCTTTCTATGAAATTCTATTTGAGGAAACTCATAAACAATGAATTTTCCTGAAGGAAACAAATGGAAATAAAATACAAAATGTAGTGAGCTGTGGATATGCAGAGGCGAAGTTATTTACTCTAAATACCTGGCTTTGTACTTTCCAATTCATTGTGCAATCTGAACATACCAATTATTACAGAGATTAAGACTCCAAGCTTTTTCCTTATTCTATACACTCACTCCCTTCTGTCCAACAAGATTATCTTCTCCCAAAGGATTCTCAATAGTTGGCATATGATAAAATCAAAAAAGTAAAAAGGCCAACCCCCACCTCTAAAAACCCCAAAATAAAAACAGCACCAAGTGGGATAGCTAAAGTTTCCAGATCCTTAACTAGGCATATCTCAACGTGCTTTATTTAAAATAAACTAACTCTTTGAATGCCTTAAGAGGAATATATTTAAATAAACACAGAACTCCTCTATTTTTGACTAGATGTCTAATTTTTTTAAAAAAGTATTATATAGCTAATCAGGGTTCAATCTGTTAGAACTCAACTTTTTCTATTCTATAAAGAAAAAATCTCATACCCCAAAGCATTTGCTTGGGAATTTCGGGAGAGAGCTCTGCAACACACCAAGTCCCATTCGCCCACGCCCCCCCATCTAAAAAACAAAGTTTGGGGAAGTACTAGGCTTCCGACTTTGACAAGTCCCAGAAGACAAAGCCCAGGGCTGACCCCCCGCGCCTGGCGCCGCCCGTTCGTAGGCCACCAGCGGCCAGGGCCTCCGGCATGCTCTCCCACACGTACGCGGAGCTGGCAGCAGCCACCCCACCGCGCACACGCAGCCACCTTGCTCGGCTGGCGCCCGGAGCCCGGGGTCGGAGCCGAGGGCGGGGTCCCGGACTGCGGTGCTGCGCCCAAGCACGTACTGAGGCGTGGCCTGCCGCGCGCCAGGCGGGGCTCGGGAATTTTCTCGGGTTGGCTGGGGTTTCGCATCCTCATCATGTAGCGCCAGCCGCACCAGGAACAGAAGGGTGCCGGTTCCCTTCCGCATGCTTGGTATTTTCCCCGCAGGGCTCTGACCGCTGCCGCTCTCAGGCACCTGTCTTTCCTCTCCGTCCCAGAATGGAGCCAAGACAAGGGAATAAAGGAAATTCAATAGTACACGGAGATCGGGTGTCTGGGCAGCGTCTTGGAAAAACTATCCACTACAGGTAAGAATAAAAAATGATGTCCAAACCTCTGAAAGGTGTGAACACATCAGATCTCCAGAACGCGTTCATAGGAAGGTTTATGGTAAAGTATAACTTTTATCCTACAGGGAGACTATTTCGTATCGAATTCCACTGATTTCACTAATTCTCTGTAAAATGATCTGGGACGACAGGTTCACCTCTATTTAAAGGAACGGAATACGAGCCAAGTGGTTAGTGGAAAACTTAAAAAAAAAAAAAGTAAAAGTTTTTCTTCTTTACATTTTTGTTGATTCCAGCTAGCAACACGTTTGCAAAGGTTTTATTTAACCAGATCTTAATGTTGAAAAAAAAGAAAAAAGGATTCTTTACTCTGCAACTTGTTTTAGGTATTGCTACTTGAAAATTTTTAACTTTTAGATTGAGTTTCTACAAAGCGAGTAATTTTAAGTTCATCTTTTCTGTACAGAGGTTTCTAGGAGGAAATCAAGATTTGGAATGGTAATCGTGAGGTTATAAAAACTTGTATCTATTATGCCATTAAGTCAAAATAGCTCTGGGAAAAACATACCATACATTAATACAGTCTTTTATAGTTTGTGCTTTCCCATTCACTACCTCGTTAATGTGAGTTAATGTCTCCATAACTGGAGATCTCAACCTCTAGTTCGAATTCAGAACCCACTAAATAGCACTTGAAAACTCATTCATTTCTACTTATGCCCTGCCCCTCCTCTTAGGACATTCCCTCAATGTGTTATGTGATCTCATTACTTTTTCAAGTGACATCGGACCCTTAGTTTTCCACACCTCCATTGCTGCCTTCTGTTTGCTATATAAACACAGTTAATAATGGAGAAAAGCGTATGTTCAACTGGATTGGCTAGCACTGCAGGGTGGTTAGCTCTATGGGCTTTGGAGTCACTGATGGCCACTTCAAAAGCTCTGAACCTTAGATCACTTCTTCAAGACTATATACTCTATAGATATACTCCTCCCTTATCTGGTACTGCTATGAATGAACTATATATAGCATTTAGACCTCAAAGGAAGAATGATGTACCCAAGCTCTAGGAGTAATAGATGGCAAACCAAAAATGTAAGCTTAAGTCTCCTGACTCTAAAGTCAAACTTAGAACAAACTTGTTTTTAATGATACTGTATTACAAAAATTGAAATAGCTTTATTCTTTTTCTCCTGTATTTTAATGAAATAGCTACATTTCTTTTATACTCAGAATATACATTCTCATTTTCTGGGTTGTGAGTATAAAAAAATACAGTTGTTTCGTAAAATAGGGAGGGGAGAGGAATATTAAGGAGAGAACAACTATTCCAGAATTATAGTTGCCAGGGTTGGGTTATAAGCCTTGAATAAAACCATTATGAAGAAATTTGTGACAGTGCATAAAATTGGGAAGGGCTAGTTCTTCTATTCTGTAGCTTAAAGCACTCCAAGTAGCTTGTTTTCTGAGTGACTGAGCAGTAGGTAAGTACTTGCTTCCTTCCTGCTGTACTGTCCTTTAACGTGGCTTTCCCTTCTCAATGCTTTCAGAAGTCATTTTCCTGAACTGCTGGTCATTAATCTACTGATTTACAGATAGTTTTCAACTGAAGCTAATCTGCTACATAAGCATAATTTTTTTGTTTTGTGACCTGTGAATAGTAAGCAACTACTTTATTCTAAAATACCACTTCTAGTGTACTACTATCTGTAACTACATGTTGAAGCACTTTGGGTCACAGTATTTGTGGTTAAATATACGTGTGCCCCTCCCCCGCAATTTTGCACTGAATCTTAGTATTGTTAACTTTTGTTCCAAAATTTTCATATAATTGTAATCACTGTCCTCCATTCTAAGATAAAAACAGCCACCTAAGATATCTGTGGCTCAGTTCCTTTTGTTCAGTATATATACCTCAGGGTACAGGATATAAGGCTCTGGCACTTCCTACATAATTTGTTCATAAAAATAATTTTCTGTACTTGTAGGTGCAGGGAGTCATAGTGATTTTTTGGTTTTAAGAAATATCTTTCTACACTGTCTGATTTTTTAAAATGAGATTGTGAGTATAAAATACAGCTATTTTGTAAAAGAAAAATACAGGAGAAAAAGGATAAAGCTACTTTGTTTTAAAATGCAGTATCATTAAAACAAAAACAAACCAAATTTGTTCTAAGTGTGACTTTAGAGTCAGGAAACTTAAGCTTACATTTTTGGTCTGCCATGTATTGCTTTTAAAGCTTGGGCAAATTCTTCTTCATTTGAGGTCTAAATTTATTAATCTGTTAATGGGAATAGATTAGAAATCTTCAGAGAAACTCTAGCCTTTGTAACATTATGTGACTATAATGCTGAGAACGGCTTCGCTCATCCCATGCATGTTTTAAAAATACTAAAATTTTGTGTTTGAATATTTTAATAGGCTCAGAAACTTAAAAATGACCTTTCTTTTCTAATAACATACTCTTTTCAATGGGATATGATGGTGGTTATTATTTAACATGACATTTAGAGACTCAACATACATTAAGGTGATGGCAACAAGACAAATGTAGAAATAACCAGTACCATGTAATTTTCATAAAGTGCTTAAACTGTTGGTAAACAATTTTATGAGTTGGAGGTGTTGAAGCAAATATTATTTATATTTGAACATAAAAGCTGATCAAAGGGGCCTGGTCCACAGAAGATGTTTATTTGATGTAACAAAACAATACAGTTAGTGTTAGATCCAACCACAAAGAGCAAAAGGAATGAAAAATTTGTACAATGTACATAGAAAAAACAAGATATTTACTGTGACAACTATATATTCCTAAAATAATGCTTCTAAAATTACTCAATTATTGAAATCTACATAAAAAAAAGATGTTAATAGCGACAAAGTGCATAAAATCAAACATTGTATTTTGAGCAAATTAACATACTAGGCAATTTTGCTAAGAATGCATGATTTTTTTTTTTCTTGTTTACAGTCTGCTCAAAATATCTATACCAACAGGGTAGGCAGAACATTTAGGTTTAATATCAGTTACACAATATTAGCATAAACTTCCACAACTACATAGGGTATTGTTTTCTTTTGAGCTGGCAAAGTGACTATAGAAACATCAGATGATTTCTCTGAATTGAGAATTTTATCCAAATAAATGCCACATACCTTCTAGATATATGCATATCTTTCTATATCATGTAAATGGCTTTACCCATTTAAATAATAAACCATACAGCATTTAAGAATCATTATATGATTAACAATGTCATGTTCCAGGTTTAACAATTTCATAGGCCAAAAAAAATTTCTTCTTAAAAACTAGTTTTATAAATGCAGAATATATTCCATGAGTAACTGCTGGTATTTTTTAAGAAAATATATTGTGCAATTGTGGCTACCACGTACTGCTGGCAAAGCATTATTATTTATGTAAAATGTGAAAAAAAAGGTGTAAAAATTTTTCAACTGCCTATGATCATGATGAAAGGTTACTGCCTTCTTACAAAAATTATATTGGCATCTTCTTAAAAATAATTCGAAAAAGGGATAAACTCCCTAGCCAAAAATAAATAAATAAAAAGGTGCATTTTTTTTAAATGATGCTACTGCAATGCAATGGTTTAAATACCAAAAAACTGAGAAAATAAGCTGTGATCCAGCATTAAAGAACATACTAAAAAAGAGCATTAATGTAAATTAAGTAGAAAGGGGATCAAAATTGAACTAACCAAGTTTGTGCAGTATTGTAGCCAGGCTTCTAAAATTAGATGTAGAAAATATAAATAGACTGCTTTAGGTAATGAGCCACCAGTGTCCAAAAAAAGGAATGAAATTATGAAAAAGCTCAGTTAACTTGATCCAAAGCTCTGAGTAATTCTTCACCCTGCAGTAGGTTTCTGCTGCCTTGTATAGGAGCATTAACTTCACAATCATAACTGGTCAGCTGTGGTAATCCACTTTCATCCATTGATTGCCCCAGCAGTCTACATGCTAAATCTGAAAAACAAACGAGATACCTAAGTATACATTCATCTAGTCAATGAATATTTATTAAACACCCACAATGTGTTAGGTATCATAGAAAATAAAGCAAACTTCTAGAAGGGTTTTTAGTCTACCTGGCAAAACAACAACTATGTAAAAAAGTAAGTATAATCAAGTGATACTGTTGCTGTCTCAGAAATGTTTACAGGATACAATAAAGGCACAAAGAAATAACAGTTTGGAAAAAGGCACAAATATGGTGGGCATCGAGGCTGATGCCTGTAATCCTAGCACAGGCTGAGGCAGGAGGATCACTTGAGGCCAGGAGTTTGAAACCAGCCTGGCGATGTAGTGAGACCCCATCTCTACAAAAAGCAGCCGGGCGTGGTGAGGCATGTCTGTAGTGCGAGCTACTCAGGGGGCTGAAATGATTGCTTGAGCACAGGAATTTGAGACTGCAGTGAGCTATGATCATGCCACTGCACTCCAGGCCTGGGCAACAGAGCAAGACCCTGTCTCACAAAAAAAAAAAAAAAAAGAAAAAAAAAAGTAGTCATAAAAATTCACAAATTTCAGCTTCTATCAATATTGACAGCACACAGACATAGATAAGTCAAATAAAATTATGAAAAATGAAAAGCTCCACCTTGAAATGTTAATCTCTGTATTAAGACCATTAAATGAAATACAACTTTACTTTTTTTTTTTTTTTTTTTTTTTGAGGCAGAGTCTCACTCTTGTCATGCAGGCTGGAATGCAGTGATGCCATCTTGGCTCATTGCAACCTCTGCCTCCCAGGTTCAAGCGATTCTCATGCCTCAGCCTCCCAAATAGGTGGGATTACAGGCACCCGCCACCACACCCAGCTAATTTTTGTATTTTTAGTAGAGACGGGGTTTCACCATGGTAGCTAGGCTGGTCTCCAACTCCTGACCTCAGATGATCCACCCGCCTCGACCTCCCAAAGTGCTGGGATTACAGGCGTGAGCCACCGCGCCCAGCCGCAACTTTACTTTTTAATCTTGCTAAGGAACCAAAGTCATTTCTCACTTAGATTAAAGCTCCTAAACAAAAATGTTTCATGTATTTTGTCTTTGTGATGTTCAAGGTCAGAAAGAATAAACTAACCAGAGGGTATTAAAATAATTGTCTTTTGCTCCATTCCATTCTGTTCACTAGATTTGCATCCTTTTACACGTTTCCAAGAAAGTGATGTAGTAGCTGCATGATCGTCTGGCTGCTGTAATAATGTTCCCTATAAACAGTAAAGTTATTTCAAGTTTAGTTTGTTCAATTTTTTTTAAACAACCAAAAACCTTGAAATCGGTGTAAATTTAATAACATTATATAGGCAGTTTCTAAAATACTACCCTAAATTATTTTAAATACTTTCTTAAGTTATTTGCTATCCATTATGACCATAAAGTTATTTGCCATCCATTATGACCATTCTGTCTATAAATACTTTCCAGTTAATTTAGTTTGAAAATATCAGAATGTATTATACCACCATTGACTTACCCCAAAACATAGCAGTTCTTTTTTTAATTTGAGACGGACTCTTACTCTCTCACCCAGGCGGAGTGCAGTGGCCTGATCTCGGCTCACCGCAACCTCCACCTCCCGGGTTCAAGCTATTCTCTTGCCTCAGCCTCCAGAGTGGCTGGGATTACAGTCGTGCACTACCACGCCTGGCTGATTGTTGTATTTTTAGTAGAGACAGGGTTTCACCAAGTTGGCCAGGCTGGTCTCAAACTCCTGACCTCAAGTGATCCTCGCCTCGGCCTCCCAAAGTGCTGGGATTACAGGTGTGAGGCACTGCGCCCGGCCAATACCAGTTCTTTTAATCAGGCAAAGTAACTTAAAGGGAAGAGAATGAGATTGGTGGTGATATTCAGGGTGGAGTAAGGGGAGAACTTCACTTTTTAATTCAAAATACATTGGAATTGTTTGGAATTTTTATACCAAGAATGTATTCATTAAACATTTGTATTTTTAAAAACCAGTGTATACAGAGTAAAAAAAACCCAATGTATAAATTCTGAAAATATAACTTTACTATTTGGAAGAAACGTGGAAACACACACACACAGAAATAGCACATTAGCTAGAAAAGCAAAACCTACTACTCTCATACTTACAATTCCTACTGCTTGAAAAAGTGAACCATCATGTTCCATTTTTCGCTTTCTCTGAGCATTCTGCAAAGCTAGTATCTTTGGATTTAGTTCTTCCTCAGGAACTGTAGTTCTGAAAAGAAAAAAATTGTAAATGAAAATATAGCTCTTTTATTTTTTAAAAATATATCCAGTGAGCTCTTTTAAAGAAAATACATAATTCCTTAGTTCTCCAATATTAAGGAATGTAATATATGTAACATAACTCTCCTGATTACTAAAGTTTATCACCCTAAAAGTCAAAGCTTGTTTTTTTCTTGGGTGAAACAGGGTCTCACTCTGTCAGCCAGGCTGGAGTGCAGAGACATGATTTCTGCTTACTGTAACCAAGCTCTGTCTCTGGAGTCAAGTGATCCTCCCACCTCAGCCTCTCAAGTAGATGGGATTATGGCTGATTTATATATATATATATATATTTTTGTAGAGATGGGATTTCACCATGTTGCTCAGGGTGGTCTCAAACTCCTGAGCGCAAGTGATCTGCCCACCTTGGCCTCCCAAAGTGCTGGGATTACAGGCGTGAGCACCTGGCCTTCAAAGCTTAATTTAACAGAAAATTTTCTACAGTATGCATATCCCTATTTTATAAAATACAGCTGAACACAACTAAATTGACATTATTGTAGAGTCAAAACAGTTAAATATTGTCCTTTTATTCCACCTAACATAACAACGCAGTGATACTGTTGGGACTATTGAAATATAAGATCAATTTCACATTCATATAGCATTTTCAGTTTATAAAACATTTCAAGTTCATTAGTTCATTTTAATCTTACTTAAGTTCCCAAGATAGATAAGGCAGGCATATCATACCCATTTTATAAATGAGAATCCCGAGGCCTATTGGGTAACTTTCTCAAAGTCCTACTGCTCACCAGTTGTGATATGGAAGTACACTCTAGGTCTCCAGATCCCTACCTCCCCTCCCCTGCTCTTTCCACTATGCTATTTTTCACTCAGTATTGATCTGGTTATCAAACATGAACTATGTATATCTAAAATTAATGTTAAATCATGAAGAATTGTTCTAATGAGTAAAGTACATCAGCTTTGTTATATTATTTTGACTTTTCAAGACCCCGCCATAAACCAAATGCATAATCATAATGGCTCCTTGTTGTTCCAGATAGTTGAGAATGCCAAATAGGTAAGTGATCTAACTGCTCTCTTATTTTGCAGTTTTCTTTGGTTTTTAAAAAATTTCTGGCCGGGCGCGGTGGCTCAAGCCTGTAATCCCAGCACTTTGGGAGGCCGAGGCGGGTGGATCACGAGGTCAGGAGATCGAGACTATCCTGGCTAACATGGTGAAACCCCGTCTCTACTAAAAATACAAAAAATTAGCCGGGCACGGTGGCGGGCGCCTGTAGTCCCAGCTACTTGGGAGGCTGAGGCGGGAGAATGGCGTGAACCCGGGAGGCGGAGCTTGCAGTGAGCCGAGATCACGCCACTGCACTCCAGCCTGGGAGACACAGTGAGACTCCGTCTCAAAAAAAAAAAAAAAAAAAAAAAAAAAAAAAAAAAAAAAAAATTTCTATAAAACTTCTATCATACAGACAGGCAAGTTTAAAAATTCTTATATAGATATATTGTCTTTATGAAATGTACACTCAGTCTATCATGTAACTATCGTTGTAGTAGTAGTAGTACTTAGTAGTTATGTTTTTAATGGTTTAATTTTTGAAATTCCTTTCATAAAAGTTTTCAGTGTACACTACATTGGAACTAATGTTTAAAAACAATTGCTAGCTGGGTGCAGTGGCTCACGCCTGTAATCCCAATACTTTGGGAGGCTGAGGCAGGCGGATCACCTGAGGTCGGGAGTTTGAGATCAGCCTGACCAACATGGAGACACCCTGTCTCTACTAAAAATATAAAATTAGCTGGGTGTGGTGGTGCATGCCTGTAATCCCAGCTACTCGGGAGGCTGAGGCACGAGAATCGCCTGAACCGGCGAGGCAGCGGTTGCGGTGAGCTGAGATCCGTGATCACGCCACCGCACTCCGGCCTGGACAACAAGAGCGAAACTCTGTCTCAGAAAAAAAAAAAAAAATTGCTAAAGTGATCTGATGTGTTACCCTTTGGCTTTGACAAGTACAAGAGAACAGTTGTTCAGAAAACTGGATATCCCATCCTCTGTAGCTGATTGTAAACTGTAACTTAGAAGTGATTTTCATTTTTATTACTGTATTCATGCATCTGTCAGTCCAACAACCTTTCTTTTTTTTTTTTTTAAACGGAGTTTCACTCTTGTTGCCCAGGCTGGAGTGCAATGGCCTGATCTTGGCTCACTGCAGCCTCCGCCTCCAGGGTTCAAGCAATTCTGCTGCCTCAGCCTCCCAAGTAGCTGGGATTACAAGCGTGTGCCACCATACCCAGCAAATTTTTGTATTTTTAGTAGACAGGGTTTCACCATGTTGGCCAGACTGGTCTCAAACTCTTGGCCTTAGGTGATCCACCCGCTTCAGCCTCCCAAAGTGCTGAGATTACAGGTATGAGCCACCGCGCCCTGCCCCAACAACCATTTACTGAGGAAGTACTACACATTAGGTCATGAGCTAAGTATTAGTATCACTAAAATACCCAAGACACTATGATTGCCCTCGTGGAGCTCAGAGTCAAAAGTGAGTTAGTGATACAGTAAATAAAGTAACAGAAAGTACTTCTGAGTTCATCTAAAGCCCCAAGATCTTTTCCAAGCTTAGGGAAAAGACGTCTCCCAGCACTCTAGGTCAAGGTGGGAATGCTAGGCAGGGAAAAAAGCCTATGTGCTCTGGCTACGACAGTGGTTCTTTCCTATTGCTATTGATAGCTGGCTTAGTCTAGACATAGTGGAGGAGGAATCATTCCCCTCTTCCACACACTTATTAGATAAAAATTTCTTCTAGCTATAGCCTCAAACTTAAAATATGTGAAATCCCCTTACAAATTCTATACAGAAAGTATAACTTAAAAATTGGGTCGTGTCCATATGTTTGAACTAGCTCCACAGAAGTAATGTCATAATTCATGCTTAGATTTCTGGTATAGAGTTAGAAAACCTATGTAGCCTGCAATATATATATAACTAATGTTCTACAAATATGTAATGAAAAATAAAAGCAACTTTAATACAAGTTAACTGTAATAAAATTTTAAAAGAGGGGCTTGTAAATATCTATATTGAATGCTGAAGATGGAAGGCTCAATTTGGAATGTGCAATTGGAAATAACCCTTAAATTGGAAGGGCTTTCCTTCAGATAAGCTTAAAAAAGAGCTCTAAGAAATGGAAGCATCTAAGTAACAAGGGTAGTTAACTAGTCTGATTTAAACAACTGCAAGAAGTACATCTGAGCCAACTCTTACATATTTACAGAACTTAACTGAGGTGGATTTTATTTTAAAGGTGTTGAAAGACCCTCCCACATTTAGATAGATAATTTTAGAATTTATAATTATTTTAGAAAAAATAGGGCTGGGTGTGGTGGCTCAGGCCGGTAATCCCAGCTCTTTCGGAGGCTGAGGCGGGGGGATCACCTAAGGTTGGGAGTTCGAGACCAGCCTGACCAACATGGAGAAACCCTGTCTCTACAAAAAATACAAAACAAATTAGCTGGGCGCGGTGGCACATGCCTGTAATCCCAGCTACTTGGGAGGCTGAGGCAGGAGAATGGCTTGCACCCAGGAGGCGGAGGTTGCTGTGAGCTGAGATTGCACCATTGCACTCCAGCCTGGGTGACAGAGCAAGACTCTGTCTCAAAAAAAAAAAAAAAAAAAAAAATATATATATATATATATATATATATATGAAGTTAATTTAGAAAGTTTTTTGAGTGCTCAAGAATTTGCCTTAGGGCATATATATCAGAAAGTTTGCTATAAGTTTAGAAATC
Source organism: Theropithecus gelada (assembly GCF_003255815.1). Classification (NCBI taxonomy): domain Eukaryota; kingdom Metazoa; phylum Chordata; class Mammalia; order Primates; family Cercopithecidae; genus Theropithecus; species Theropithecus gelada. Next base: position 63,105,857 of record NC_037675.1, on the reverse strand, counting down.
ATGTACTATCACATACATTTATCTCAAAAATAATAAAAGAACTGTAACTTGAATGTTACACATAAATACCTTTGACTCAAAGTGACAGATAACACGTTAGGGCTTCTTGGATGAGATTTTTCTGTCTGTTCTATGACTCCTTTTCCTGCTCTGTTTGGTGAGGCTGTCCGACTTTGAGTATCTCTATATGGTGATGATGTGGCACTTGTAGTTTCTTTATGTATGTGGGTAGAAGATGGAGATGCAATCAATATTTTAATGTCTTCCATACGGTCTTTTGTCACTGTTTTTAATTCATCAGTGGTGGCAGTGGTAGTGGTGGCATTAGCAGTAGGTTCTTGTATTTGAGTCTGCTGGAATACTGTAACTGTGCTTTGAGGACTTGCGCTTTCAGGGCTTGCGGAACTGCTTTCTAATGGTGACAACTGATCGAAGGAACGTAACTGGAAGTCATCATCCATTGGGATATAGGGAGCTAACATCTCCAAGTCTAAATCTGTGTCCTTTAAAACAGCAAATACATGAGTTTTTACAATGGCCACACTTTATAAATAAAAAACAAGTGAAACTCAAAGTTACTTCAGACTAAAAATTAATGAAATTTAATATAAAACAAGTTCATATACCTGAGTGGAAAATGGGTTCTTTGCTTCTGTGTCTTCAGCAAAAAGTTTTTCTACCAATTCCAACTTGAATTCATTGACCATATCACTATCCACATAAAAACAATATTCACTGGGACTATTAGGCTGTAAAAAGAAATACGTTTACTATTTCCTGAAGAAGCCTCCATATACTTTGCTAGTTGTCAGAATTTTCAAACTAGATCTCAGAAAAACCAGAAAACACACAACCAAGTCCATCGTGTTTATCAAATTTTATTTAACTAGGCCGGGCTTGGTGGCTCACGCCTGTAATCCCAGCACTTTGGGAAGCCAAGGCGGGTGGATCACGAGGTCAAGAGATTGAGACCATCCTGGCCAACATGGTGAAACCTCGTCTCTACTAAACATACAAAAATTAGCTGGGCATGGTGACATATGCCTGTAATCCCAGCAACTCAGGAGGCTGAGGCAGGAGAATCACTTGAACCTGGGAAGCGGAGGCTGCAGTGAGCCAAGATCGTGCCACTGCACTCCAGCCTGGTGACAGAGTGAGACTCCATCTCAAAAAAAAAAAAAAAAAAAAAGTGAAAATAGGGACATTTTGAAGCTTATACTGGTAACTAATTTTGCCAATATACATATTTCTGACTACGTAATATAACATCATTTATAAAATTAAGATGAAAAGAAACACCTTATTCTAAGAATAAAACCTATTTGGTAATTCACATTCCACAATGGTACCTAATTGACCAATTAACTAGATGCTACATTCACTGGAATTTATCTTTGAACTGAGAAGGCACATTCCTGTGGTGACTGAGCTACGTAAAAATCTCACAGCTATTGTCAGGGGTGGGAGTAGAAACTTAAGTTATTTTACCTGCATATACCTGAACGAATGTACATTATTACTATTTTAAGAGTTCTGGGCAAGAATTTTAACAAAAAACTATAGCTGTGTATTCTAAACAAGAAATTTTGCTTTCCTCATTCTAATGTTTTTGTTAGATTTACTTTTGTTAGATAAAAACCAAGATGAACCAAACTTTTTTTTTGTGGTGGGTAAATTAAGCAACCAGAGCATAGGATATATATTCATTCACCACAAGGCTATGAGATGTCAAATCTCCTACTCTTAGCTTGTCAGTTTTATTCAATAAATATTCAATGTAGAATTATTTACCACTTATTAAAGCTTATTTATGCCTCATTTATCAAGTTATAATGTTCGGATCTTAGTTGTCCTACTCCTGAGTATATTTTTAGATGTACAAAGCCCTAGAATGGAATCATTCTAGATTTAGAAATAGAGCCCTGTGTGATATCTCCAGTCTTGGCCAGCCTAGCCTTTAAAGATTATTTTTATTGTGTTTATAGGACAATTAATATCAAGACAGATCCAGAATAAAAAAGACCAGTTACTAAGTATTTTATGTAACACTTGTTATTTTCATGTTATACTTATCCAAAATTTCAAAATAGTGATGGAAATTGGACTAAACTGGGCAAAGAATTTATAAAGTCCTTTCCCATTTAAACCCTGTTAAGTCTATTGCTACCAGACAGTTCTCCAACTCAAAGGGGTAATGGGCCAGGCATGGGAGCTCACGCCTGTAATCCTAGTACTTCGGGAGGCCAAGGCAGGAGGATCACTTGAGCCCAGGAGTTTAAAACCAGCCTGGGCAATATAGTGAGAACCCTGACTCCACCAAAAAAAAAAATGGTTAAAAAATCAGCCAGGCATGGTGGTACGGGACTGTAGTCCCAGCTACTCGGGAGACTGAGGTGGGAGAATCATTTGAGCCTGGAAGGTTGAGGCTGTAGTGAGCTGTGATTGCACCACTGCACTCCAGCCTGGGTGATAGTGAGACTCTCAAAACAAAACAAAACACAATAAAACAAACTAAAAGGGGTAACAGGTATAGGCTGTGGCTACCTTGAGCACACTTAGTACTATTCTCTTTAAATGTCCAAATTCAGGATGTTTTTGTCCTACTGATATAGAGAAATAATGTACATTTCACCTTTTGGTTTGTATTAAGCTAGTTTCTTCCCATGTTCCTGACTATCTTTGAGCCTAAAACATATGCTCAGGTCTAAGTTAGGCAATAGCTCTTGCAATAATTTTAAAGTGCTAAAATTCAAACACACACACAAATGTAATTTGTGGTTCAAATGAGTGTTTGAGTCAAACTTATAAATACATTCTTGAATGTTAAAATCTGAAAGTTGTCTCTTTCTGATTATATCATGACACCTACCTCAGGTGAACTTTGTCTAGTGCTTCCATCAGAAGGACTAGGTGGCTGATCCTGAATTTGGGGCATGGTAAAAGAAAGTTCCAGTGACTCTGGATTTGGTTCTAATTTTAATGCAACTTCTTGATTGAGTGCAGGGTCAGCACTACTCCGAAGTGGCTTTGGCGTTTCAGAGGTGGGTAATGGAGACATTGCCAAATTTATATTCTGTAATTTTTCGTTGGATGAGGGGAGCATTACATCATTATACAATGGTACTTCCTCAAGTTGCTGGTCATCAGTTTCTGTGTCTGTGGGGAAAAAATATGAGTCAGTCTAAAGTATACAAGGATTTTTTTTTTTTTAACCCAAGACAGTCTTGCTCTGTTGCCCAGGCTGGAGTACAATGGCGCAATCTTGGCTCACTGCCACCTCTGCCTCCCAGGTTCAAGCAATTCTCCTGCCTCAGCCTCCCAAGTAGTTGGGATTACAGGCGCACACCACCACGCCCAGCTAATTTTTGTATTTTTGGTAGAGATGGGGTTTCACCATGGTGGCCAGGCTGGTCTTGAACTCCTAACCTCAAGTGATCCACCCGCCTTGGCCTCCCAGAGTGCTGGGATTACAGGCGTGAGCCACTGCGCCTGGCCACAGGGATTTTAACATACAAAAAATTTGTGTTCCTTTTCACGAAAAGTTTGTCTAATTCATCAAACAACAAAATGTTAACAAATTTTCCTTCATCAGAAAGTTTACATATAATAGTATAGTATAACCATAAGTCTGGGTTATCTTTACAATCCACTATTGATACCTCCTCTTAATCTCTACAGCATAAAAGACAAAAGGCAACACCAACCTTTTTATACATTAAAATGTTCTCTACTTTAAAATTGCAGTTTTCATTTTCAATGCTTCATGTTATAGTATGACTGCCTTTTTATCCTTTAATGCAACAATGCCTACTTCCATGTAACTCTGCTAAACTGTGGAGAAAATCTGACAGCAGGATACAGAAATAGAGCAGCCAGGAAAAATTTATGTGGGAAGAAGAAATACCTTAAGGACACTTTGAAGCACAATTTCCAACAATATAAAAAAGCAAGAATGGTAAGAAATTACAAGGGCAAAAATATTTAAGCAAATACATTTAAGAAAACTATAAAAATATGTTAGCTTGTAATGTCCAAATGATTACCAACAAAAAACGTCAAAGTAATGTTTAGTTGAAATGAGGCTTGTAGCAACAGACACAATTTAGGGCATTAACAAAATAACTACTCACCGTTGCTGCCAAAATCTAAAGATATGATTGTGTCTCCAGCGGCTGGGGCCAGCAAAGTTAAAGCATCAGGTTCCTTCTTAAGTTTGTCAAAGAGGCTACTTGTATCTTCTGATTCAACTTTGGTGAATAGCTGAGTCATTTTCATATCTGAAGATTCAACTGGTTTAAGGACACATTCTGTTTGTTGAAGGGAGAAAATCAAGTCGTGCTGAATAATACCACTGTCAAAACAAGAGAAATTAGTAATTCACAAATGAGCACTTGACACAGTGAGGGGAAGGGGGACTGTGAAAAAGTCTTAAAAAATTCTGCTTTATGGACAGGAACATTTTAAGATTTCTTGAGATGCATGATCACTCACGTGTACTTTGTCACATTTAGGGTTTTAAAATGCTATTACAAAATAAAGACCCAATACAATGCACAGTATGCAGCCATAAAAAAGAATGAAATCATGTTCTTTGCAGCAACATGGATGCATGTAGAGACCATTACCCTAAGTGAGATAACCCAGACACAGAAAACCAAATGCTGCATGCTGTCACTTGTAAGTGGGAGCTAAACATTGGGTTACTTGTGGACATAAAGATGGCATCAACAGACACTGAGGACTACTAGGAGAGAGGGGAAAGGGTTGAACAACTGTTGGGTATTATGCTCACTATCTGGGTGACAGGATCAATTGTACCCCAAACCTCAGCATCACATGATATACCCATGTAACAAACCTATGTATGTATCCCCTGAATCAAATATAAAAGTTGAAATTAAAAAAAAAATTCCCAGTACAAGATAATTCGACTAATTTCAGTTAAGAATTTCAGATATCTAGGCTGGGCACAGTGGCTCATGCCTGTAATCCCAGCACTTTGGGAGGCTGAGGCAGATGGGTCGCTTGAGCCTGGGAGTTCAAGAGCCTGGCCAACATGGCAAAACCCTGTCTCTACTAAAAATACAAAAAATTAACCCGGTGTGGTGGTGCACGTCTGTAGTCCCAGCTACTTGGGAGGCTGAGGCACGAGAATTCCTTGAGCTCAGGAGGTGGAGTGAGCCAAGATCACGCCACTGCACTCCAGCCTGGGCGACAGAGTGAGACTCCGTCTCAAAAAAAAAAAAAAAAGAAAGAAAGAATTTCAGATATCCTTTGGGAAGAGTGATGATGACAAGGCAATTTGTAGTCAAGTACATGAAGGACACCAACAAATCTTCAGAATTGTTGTGCTGACACACGTTATAAAATTGGCACAAAAGAACTCTTTGGCGTCAACATATGAGGCATGATCTAAGGATAGTCCTAAGAGAGGGGCCATATTTTCTTTGGTGGTTAAGAACATAAGGTGATACCACCTACAGGACAGGGTTGAAGAGGGATGATGAGCAGCAGTTTATCTTCACGAGTGGCTTAAATGTAAATTACTCCTTTAATTAACATATTAAATGTTCACTATCTGAAATGAACTGAGAATGCAAAGATTAACCTTAAGAACCAAAGATTGATCTTAAGAAATTTATAACCCAGTGTGAAAGTAGATATATAAACAATTAAAATACACTGTGATAACTGCTAAAATAGAGAAGGCTTGCTTCATTGAGAAGCTAACGAGCTGGTACTTGGGATCAAGTGGCATTTGCTAGGCAGACTGGGGTGTGAGGAAGAGAAAGACATTCCAAGTGGAAGATTCATACATAATGGTAAAGTCACAAAAGAACTCTGTGGCACTAATATAAAAACATTAAACGATGGTGTCAGAAGTGGCAAAAATAAAAACTGGCCAAAGTCTTCCTAAGAGGGGTGACCCTAGATTTTAAAGGGAAGGCTAAATCTCTGATGCATGAGTATGATGGTAAACAAGGATGCTATACACCTAGGCAAGTGTTTATCTTGGAAGTGATAAAAAGATCAGTAAAATTCTAAGGAAAATAAGATGATGAGATATCCACACTAGAAAGCTTAGCCTGGCAGTAATGGGCAAGGTGGACTAGAAGGTGGTAATAATGTGGACAGGTAGACTAGATGGGGCAGGAGTCTAGTAAAATAGATCAAATTAAAGATTAAATTGTGATGTACATAATAGTCACAAGCCAAAGAGCTAAGTGAAAAGTTCATGAATATATAAGAGCCATGTATTACATCATACAGCTTATTAATCTCATAGAATTTCGTTTACTTTTCATTATAACCTTCTGAACGATTATCTACATAGATGAAATTCAGAAAAATAAAGAGACTTCCCCAAGGTCAGGGAGCTAATGAGTGCTAGAGCTATGATACAAACGTAGGTCAGTATTCTTCCTACAAAAAGAACAGAGCTGTCTTGAGATAATATATGCCGATACCTGTATAAGTAGACCAAACCAGTCGATGGATCTGGTGTTTTTTTCATGGTCTTTTTAAAAATAGGAGTGAAGGTATGGGGATAGACAACTACTGACAGTATTTAGTGGTATCACTGTAGAATCGCTGGACTGGAAACCTAGGTCAGAGTACAGAAAATAATAATTTGGTAGAGATGTAAAAGAATTAAAATTTGGCCGGGCGCGGTGGCTCAAGCCTGTAATCCCAGCACTTTGGGAGGCCGAGATGGGCGGATCACGAGGTCAGGAGATTGAGACCATCCTGGCTAACACGGTGAAACGCCGTCTCTACTAAAACATACAAAAAAGTAGCCGGGCGAGGTGGCGGGCGCCTGTAGTCCCAGCTACGTGGCAGGCTGAGGCAGGAGAATGGCGTGAACCTGGGAGGCGGAGCTTGCAGTGAGCTGAGATCCGGCCACTGCACTCTAGCCTGGGTGACAAAGCGAGACTCTGTCTCAAAAAAAAAAAAAAAAAAAAAAAAAAAAGAATTAAAATTTAATTAATATTTATAATCTTATCTTCCTATAAATGAACAGAGTATCCAGAAAGAATCACTATTTATTCCCCAAAAACGTTTATTTCTCAAACTTACCTCACAACATAATTCACACATACAATGCACTGTGGTTGAGAGTTCTTGGTGTTATATATAACAGTTGCTTGAGTTTCAACCCAGACATATCCACCTCTTTTGGCAAGCATCCTGTACTGTCCTGTGGTGACTTGTCCTTTAGTAAACACTAGGGGGAAAAAGGAAAAAGAATCATGCAAAGAAAATATTGTAACTTTGAATTTTCAATTAAATGAACAGATGCTGAATGTTGATCATTGTTTTAGAAAACAAATGTTTATTTAGTGGAATCAGTTGTAACTGCTTAAATTCAGACAGTGTGTCCCAGAATAGCTGAAAATATACCCATTTCCTTTTTCAAATCCCCTAAATAAAACTCCTTTGCTGCCAATGAGCTAAGTGAAGAGTTCATGAATATACAATCTTCAGTAACTAAAATTCTTTTAATGACTTAGGTTGAAAGTGTAAGATTAGAGAATAATCAGTAGCCTTTTTCAAGAAAATGGTGCCACAATAACTTCCTTAAATTCTGACTAAAGTTTCCAGAGAACCAAAGATACTTTAAAAAGCTGTACGTAGCATATTTAAATATAAATTGATACCACATTGTAAGTCTTTTGGCAATTTAGGCAATTTAAATTAAATATTGATTTGGGAGAAAGTACTGAATAAATCCTAATGATGGTATTATTTTGAGGATTGGGGGGTCCTGACTGCAGACTTGGATTTACTCTTGAGTTCAAGGCTCATCAATCACACAAACTCAGTGATATTCAGGTATCCTCAATCAGTCAGAAGTCATGCATAGGTACAGATTAAACAGGTGAGATAGTCCAAAGTTTAATTTACCTTGGGATCTTAACATTCATTTGAGTAAAATTCAGAATCAAATCTTATGTCAAAGGTACTTGTTAAGGGTGACTATAGTCAAAAACAATTTAATCGTACATTTTAAAGTAACTAAAAGAGGCCAGGTACCAGGGCAGGTGGATAACCTGAGGTCAGGAGTTTGAGAACAGCCAGGTCAATATTGCGAAACCCGTCTATACTAAAAATACAAAAATTAGCCAGGCATGGTGGTACACGCCTATAATCCCAGCTACTTGGGAGGCTGAGGCAGGAGAATCTCTTGAACCCAGGAGGCAGGGGTTGCAGTGAGCCAAGATTGCTCAACCGCACTCCAGCCTGGCCGAGAGTGAGATCCTGTCTCAAAAGAAAAAAAAATAAAATAAAATAACCAAAAGAGTATAACTGGATTGTTTGTCACACAAGATAATGCTTGAGGTGATAGGTACTCCATTTATCCTTATGTATTGCATACCTGTATCAGAATATCTCATGTAACCCATAAATATACACACCCATAAATATACACACATAACTATGCACTTACAAATATTTTAAAAAATGCTACTTATTATCAAATGTGATGTTCACTACCTTCACATTCATTGATTGTACAAATATTTCCTGAGTGCCTTTTACATACCAACCACTGTTCTGAGTATTTATGTGAATTCTGAAAATTATGCTATTCAATACTCTATAATATATGGATTTTCAAGTCTTTGTATTTAAAATGCCAGCAAGTTTTGTCAATGATTCAATGATTCAATTTTTACTGATATTTGTTGCAACAAATACAAAACACAAAATGGTCAAGATCTGTACTGAATAGGCCTGTTAACACATTTAGTCTGGGAAGACTGGTTCATTTTAACCAGAGAATTCGATGGGTAGCCAAACTGTACAGAGGTTGCAACAGTTAAGTAATTAGAATATCTCTGAGTTCTTCCATTGTACTTACTATCATGATGAGTTTTGGTCAGATGATCAGAGTCCAAAGCATGATAATATTCATAAATTGAGCGGCCTAAAAGTTCTTCTGGCTCATATCCCATCAATTCGGTAATTCTGTTAGTAAAAAATACAAGATTTAAGAAAAAAAGGGAGACTAACTGATAAAAAATTTTTCTCCTCCCAAGTTAACTGATAAGCATTAATCTTATGGACAAGTGAATTTTCAAAAATAAAGAGCATCCTCCTTTGCTTAGAATAAATTTACACCTCACCTTTAGGAACTACAGTTATTAAATGCAATACCACACATTTCTTTAAGTCCTCTATGTTCGTTCTGTTATTTAACTCTTTTATCCTCTTCACCCAGACTTGTTACCTATTCTTTTTTTTTTGAGACAAATTTTCCCTCGTGTTGCTTAGGCTGGAGCACAATGGCATGATCTCGGCTCACCGCACCCTCCACCTCCCGGGTTCAAGTGATTCCCCTGTCTCAGCCTCCCGAGTAGCTGGGATTACGGGCATGTGCCACCATGCCCAGCTAATTTTGTATTTTTAGTAGGGACGGGGTTTCTCCATGTTGGTCAGGCTGCTCTTGAACTCCTGACCTCAGGTGATCTGCCCGCCTCGGCCTCCCAAAGTACTGGGATTACAGGCATAAGCCAACGTGCCCGGCCTACTTGTTACCTATTCTTACCACATCTCATTATACATACTTTTGGTAACAAGGCAGGGTATTAATAAACAAATAAGAAGTACTACTAAATTAAATGGTAAAAGTTATAAAGGCAGTCACTGACACTTATTTTAAAATATAGATAAAATCTATAACATTTTTTCATAAAGCCAAATGCTTTATGTAGTAACTTTTAAGCCCCTAGGCAACACCTCACTCTGAGAAATCAATAGCCACTACACAATTCTATTATCATCAACCAAAGAGCATCTACACTAAATGGGAACTAAAGGAATTATGTTGGTTTTAGAAGATGCTCTTGTACTCAGTTTAGTTTTTGGCATCACGTGAAATTATGGGGGTAATTTCAGATAAAACAATATTTCAAATGACAACAGATTGGAAAACAATCCCATTACCCTATCTATCTCGCTGGCAGAGAGTAGACCTTTATTTAAGACACAGACTAGAGCTTATTCTCTGTAAGCACTATGTAACGGCAACCATGACATGAGAAAGAGAAAGCTATCTTCTTAGTACCATGCTGAACAGAAATACTCTCTTCTCAAGTCTTTCTAGGGCAAAACGTGAGTTAAGCTTTTAGATTCTCAGCCTTTAGATTTCAGAGGACTTTCTTACTGAGGTGCAAGCAAACCTTATATAACATGCTGTGTGTGAAAAAAAACCCCACTTAACTACAGGAAGGACATAGCCAAGATATCCTATAAAGGTATAAAAGTAACATTGCTTGTGTTCTCACACTTAAAGGCAAGATCTTCCATAGTTTATTACAAAATAAATACATAAATGAAAAGCTGATCTGTCAAAACCCAAACCAAACTCAGCCCAAACCCTCAATTCTTTACAAAGGGCCATCTCTAAACACAGCAACACCAGGTGGCAGCATTATAAAGGAAAACATGTTTTTAAACAAAATCAGTCATATTTCTTGAAATTATGCTTTAAAAATAATTTTAATTGGTCTTATATTTTTCTGTTTAAATAAAATCCCCATGGAATTAAAGACTTTTTCACTATTCAAATCTTAATATGCCCATGTGTGCCTGGCATTATTCTAGGTATGAAAATGCAAAGACAAAACTCAACATGTGGCTAATCTTCCAGTAGATGTACTGTACTACTTAGGAAATAATGTGATAAATGCAGTGATGAGAATCTATTCCATGGAATCCTATCCATGCAAAGGAATGGTAGAATGAGGAACAGCCTCTTACAGGAGACTTATGACTAGAGAGAGACAAAGGAAAGGCAAAACCACTTTCAGGAAAAAGGTACGGCATAAGCAAAAGATTTTTTAAAATGTTTACTGTGGTGCGGGTAACAAAGATTCTATAATAAGGTTAGTGGAGAGAGATATGAGATGATGCTGAAGAAGCAGGTAGGGGGATCAGATTAATGAGGGTCTTGTTTATATTGTCATAGGAAGCTGATTTAATCTAATGTCCATCAGTGCTTCTCAATCTGAGGTGTGTCTATCACTAAAAGATACCAGAAAGTCAAAAATATCAACTGTATATGCTTTCCTAGAAGGTCAGTTTTACACATATTGAAGCAAAAAAGGTGAAGTTAATTTAACTTTAGAGAATTACATAGGTTATATTCTATACCAAAGGGGTCGGGGTGTCCAGAAAATATGACCAAAAAGTGTTTTTAATGGACTAGGAAACCCGTGATCTAAAGCAGTATACAACTCATTTATTTTGAGGTAGGAACTATTCATCTTCATTTCTACTTTAGTCCCATGAACACAGTAGATGCTCAAATAAAATGTTGAATAATTTTAAATGATTATTACTGAGTATAGTAAATAGCAGCTATTTGTGGAATATTTTGGAATTTTGGAGCTTGATATGTTAGATTTTCTTAAAATTGAGTAAAATTTTTTCCATAGCTTGGTTCTCAGGAGTTATAGATGTGAGAAGTTCTTGGAAAGAGCTCTAAATCAGAAAATAACAGTCTGTTGGTCAAACTCAAAACTGTTTTGGTTGATATATGAGCTGACTGTCTTTACTGTTACCTCCTGTCATGATCATTTTGCTAATTTTCTGCTATAACTAAAGGGTAATGTCACTCCCTTTCTCATTTTTGCTCCATTACCTTCCTTTCTCCCTGGCCTCCCCTCTACTTTGTTACCTTAAGTTTTCAAAAAAATAAAAAATAATTTCTCAAAATAGGATGGAAATCTCTGTTCCATCATACATTTACATGAATACTAGTAGTAAACACCTTAAAATCTTAGCTTTTCCATATTCATTTTCTTAAAGTTGACACCAGTAGTGAAGCATTCACTGTGCACACTAGGCACTCAACAGACTTCTTTAATCCTCATAACATCCTTCTGAGGTATGTTTTTTTTTTTGAAATGGAGTCTCACTCTGTCTCCCAGGCTGGAGTGCGGTGGTGCAATCTTCGTTCACTGCAACCTCCGCCTCCTGGATTCAAGCAATTCGCCTACTTCAGCCTCCCAAGTAGCTGGGATTACGGACACGTGCCCCCATACCCAGCTAATTTTTGTATTTTTAGTAGAGATGCGGTTTTACCATGTTGGACAGGCTGGTCTCAAACTCCTGACCTCAGATGATCCACCCGCCTCGTCCTCCCACAGTGCTAGGATTATAGGCATAAGCCACCGCACCCGGCCATGATTCTTATTTTATAGATAAGGAATGTGAGTTTTACAACGGTTAAGTACCAAGGCCAAGGCCACATTGTAAGTATCAGAGCTGCAAGCCATGAGTGAATCTAACATGTGATTGTAAAGACAGAGTTCTGTCATATTTCCTTATCCAATGGGGTGGGGTTTCTTGTCTACTTTATATTATGGCTAAGTGCTTAAACTGGTTTTCTCATATAATCTTCAAGTTAGTATTATGAAGAAACTGATGCTTACAGACAAGAACTAAGAACTAATGTGTCCAAGATCATTTGTATATAGGCAGCAAAGCCAGGATTTGGCAGTCAGGCTACAGAACCTATGTCCCCTTTAGCTACGATACTATACTATAGCCTTATAGTAAAAAATGAGACAAGCAGTACAATAGTAGAATAAATGCTAACAAAAGAGGTATGTACAAGGAACAGTGCAGCTTCTTCTTGAAGGAACAAGGAAAGCCCCACAAAGGAGTAGATGCACTTGGAAGGTAAGTATGTGTTAAGAAGTGAAGAAAATGTCATTACAGAATAGGAAAGAAAGTATGTGCAAAGGCAGTAAGAAAGTGGTCCCCAACCTTTTTGGCACCAGGGACAGGTTGTGGAAGACAATTTTTCCACAGATGGGGGTGGGGATGGTTTCAGGATGAAACTGTTCCACCTCAGATCATCAGGCACTGGTCGAGATGGTTTTCATAAGGGGCACACAACCTAGATCCCTCACGTGCAGTTCACAGTAGTTTGCCACTCCCATGAGAATCTAATGCTGCCTCTGATCTGACAGCAGGTGAAGCTCAGGTGGGAATGCTCACCACTCACCTGCTATGCAGCCGGGGTCCTAACAGTCTGCGGACCAGTACTGGGGGTTGGGGACCACTACACTAAGACATTAAAACACCATGGGGAGCTCTCTAGCTATAGAGCGGTGGCGGCCACATCAGAATAAGTAGTCCCTCTTCCTCTTGATTAATCTGGAGAAGTAGGCAAGGGCCAGAGCATAAATATCTTTGTTTGCCATGCTAAGTTTAGATTGTATTGTGTAGGTCTATTTTTTTTCAGTCTTTTAAAATGCACGTCTTCTTTTGATAAATGAAAATTTACTTCCCTCATCTAGTATTTTTATAAACAAAATATTTTTGTATGCAAAGATGAAGGGAAGCATTTGAGGCATTTTCAACAGAATGACATGATCTGATTTTCACATTAGGACACCCACTTTCTGGCAACTTGGATGAAAGATTACAAGGGTACAAATCTGTTGGCAAAAAGGCAGCTATGCCAACAACTCAAGTCAAGGGTAATAATGAGCTAATGAATTCAATGGCAGGAGTGCAAGGATGGAAAGGAGGAAATCGATCAATGTAGATATATGTAGATAGTAAATCTGTAAGATTTAGACATCAACTGTATGTAGCCAATGAATGTAAAAGAAAAGTTAAGGATGACTTCCAAAGTTTTGTTGGAGTCATGGGCATATGGTGGTGTATTAACCATGATAAGCGTTATAGGAAGAAAAGCAGTTTTTGATGATGATGTTGTTTGGGGGCAGTAGTGGTACAGTTCACTTACAGAAATACTTAGTTTACAATACAGAAGAATATCCAGATAGAAATATTAAGTTGGCAATTAAATAGAATTAGTTACAGAAAGAAATGTGGGAAATAGTGATAGAAACCATGGGCAAGATTGAAGCTTCTCAAGGAAAATATGTAGGATGAAGAGATGTACAAACACTTGGCTTTCTAGTCCCCAACCTAAGGTAATCTATCTTTGCTCAAAATACACACTGCATATTTTTGAAATTCTCTCTTTAAGTAAGCAGAGCCCCTACTGGGGAAAAAAAGACTCATCTTAATTTCTGGATAGCACCTAGTAAAGTAAGCGTTCATAGTACAGAGTAAGTGTTCAATAAATGTGGCTGAATTAATTTACAAAGTTAATCTAATATTATAGGATGTATTATTCTGTTTAATTTAGTGGAAAGCATAGTTTAACACTGAGTAATTTTTTTTTTTTTTTTTTGAGATGGAGTCTTGCTCTGTCATCCAGGCTGGAGTGTGGTGGTGTGATCTTGGCTCACCGCAACCTCCACCTCCCAGGTTCAAGCGATTCTCCTGCCTAAGCCTCCTGAGTAGTGCCCGCCACCACGCAGTGCTAATTTTTGTATTTTTAGTAGAGATGGGGTTTCACCACATTGGCCAAGCTGGTCTCAAACTCCTGACCTCAGATGATCCATCCTACCGCGGGCCTCAGCCTTCCAAAGTGCTGGGATTATAGGTGTGAGCCACCATGCATGGCCAACACTGAATCTTTGCTACGGTGAATATTCAATAATGCTGTAGACTAATTAAAACTTTCAAATTCACATTTTAGATCTAATTTACCTTTCGTCACAATAAGAAAATTTCATATCCAGGCTGTGTCGACTGAGAAAAGTCTTGCTATCTAGAGGAATTTCAATATTTGATGGGTGAGGAATGGGTTCACAAATCAGCACCAAGCAGGTCATAGGTGGTTTCTTATACCCACACTGAGGTTGGTTACTGTTGGTATCATATACGTGAATATGGCCTGTGCAGTGCAATACCTGTGTATGAAGAAGAAAACAAAGCAGTTAACAAAAATTTTACAATGCTAGGGAAAAAAAAAAAAAAGCAGAGATGTTGTTGAGTGTGATATGGCCAGTAAGCTTTGATAAAATTTACTGTCACTAGTGGATTAACCAGGTTTTTGAAAATCAATGAACGTTTTTCCACCACCCATGACCTACTTCCTGCCCAGGGCCTATACATTACTGTTTAAAAAATTCCCCTCATATAAAGTCTAGGCTGCTTTTTCATTCATCTCATCATCCGGGCTGGTTTGATTGTTATTTCTTGCACTGATGACTATGTCTCAACATTGAACAAAGATACAAAACCATGATTAATAGAAAATTAAGCCCTACCAGGATCCAAATATTGTGTGGTTGGTAAAACCAACTGATTAAGTAAGCCTAGTATACCAGTGCCACAATTCACCTAATTTAAGTTTGTGCCTCAAATTGGCAAATTACTACACGGTTCTGGATTTTGGGAATCATATGCAAATCAGTTGAAGGTATAAATGTTACATAACCAAACACCAAGGAACTGTAAACCTTCCCTCACAATTCTAAAGTTATCTTAATACTGCAATGCCTATGTATAAATAAAGTGTATCATCAATCACAAATAATTTTCACTTACCTTCCATGTTGCAGACTTTATGTTCATAGTTCTTCCTCGGCTAGTTAGGGTACACTTCATTCTGAGAAAAAAGCTTCGCTGTGTGTTTTGTTCTTTACCCTTTTTCACAGGGCCTAATGAAAGCATGAAATAAAGTTTTAAAGCAACTAAATATACAAATTTGTTACAATGAAAGTAGCAAAGTGCCCATCACCTAGATCAACTGAATACCTGTTCAATTAAAAGTCTCAGCATGAACACAGTAATTCATTCCCCTTTTACTCACTCCAGCACACCCAAGAGATCTGACACATACTACTCAGTAGCTCTGATTCCCTGAGTTGACTGAAAGATAATCCGTATTTGGGATAACAGTTAATCATTCAAGCAAGTAAGTTTAGTCAAACTACAGAGAAATATAAAAATGGTATGAGTTTGCTCTTTAACTGTGCTATTGGTACACAAGAATCCCTAAAGAAAGAACTTCAGCAAACTCTTCCTATTCTTTCCTGAATGTGTTAGCTCAATTTCTAATAAGCACTCTGTGTATTTACAGAACCTTTAAAATAGCAACTTTCTTTTTAATAACAGATAACATTTTTACATATCTTATTTTTTCCCCTTAATTTATCTAGTAAAGCAGGCAGAAAATTATTTCTACTTTGTTACTATAAGAAAACAACAACAGATCAAATGACTTATCAAAAGTTACAGAAATAGGGCATGGTGGCTCATGCCTGTAATCCCAGCACTTTGGGAGGCTGAGGCAGGAGGATCACTTGAGGTCAGGAGTTCGAGACCAGCCTGGCCAACATGGTGAAACCCTGTCTCTAAATACAAAAATTAGCTGGGTGTGATGGTGGGTGCCTGTAATCCCAGCTACTCGGGAGACTGAGGCAGTCGAATCACTTGAACCCGGGAGGCGGAGGTTGCAATGAGCTGAGACTGTGCCACTGCACTCCAACCTGGGCGACAGAGTGAGAATCCATCTCAAAAAAAAAAAAAAAAAAAAACTACAGAAATAAAGTACAGTCAGAATTAAGTAAAGTCTATTCACTCCTATTTCAAACCTTCTATAACTAAAAATGAGATTATATTTAGGTGACTAAGGAAATAGCATCCTGCTGGGCATGGTGGCTTATGCCTCATGCCTGTAATCCCAGCACTTTGGAGGCTGAGGCAGGAAGATCACTTGAGGCTAGAAGTTTGAGACCATGCTGGCCATCATGGTAAAACCCCATCTCTACTAAAAATATAAATATTAGCTAGGTGTGGTGGTGCACGCTTATAATCCCAGCTACTCGGGAGGTTGAGGCGTGAGAATCACTTGAACCCAGGAGGCAGAGGTTGCAGTGAACTGAGATTGTGCCACTGCACTCCAGCCTGGGTGGCAAAGTGAGACACTGTCTCAAAAAAAAAAAAAAAAAAAAAAGGAAATAGCCTCTTGATTTCTTATCTTCATTGGTCAATGTACTTCAAAACGCATATAAAAATATTTATTATTTAGAACCTGGACTAGAGATTGCAGGCAATACAAAGATGAGTAAGACACACCACCTTTCCTGAAGAAGTTAAAAATGTAGTAGATATAGTAAGGTCAACAAAAACACAATGTAGAGTTGGTACTTGAGACTTATAAAAATGCTTTAAGGGAGGATAGGGAGAGCTTAGAGGAATAACTTCTAGTCAAGGGGAATCAAGAAGTCCTGCTTAGAAAAGGAGACATTAGAATGTCAGTAAGTAGAGATGGGTTAGAAGGTTCCAGGGAGAAGGAAGAGAATGAAAAGCACAGAGGTAGGAAAAATAGGACATGTTTGAAAAACTGCATATAGTAGTTTGTCCACAATGTAAAGTACACATAGAAGAGTAGGAAGGCAAAGTCAGAAGGGAAGGTTAGGGCTGTACTACGGAGGCCTGTGGATGTCCACATGGAGTCCTGCCTAAATATTCAACAAGGGGCTTTTAAAAAGCACAATCAGTAACTTAAGGAAAATTAACTTAGCAGCAATATATATGTTAGAATTACGTGACTGTAATGAGAGGGCTGAGCCAGTAGCAGTAGTATGAGTGAAAAGAATGGTGGTAAAAGACAAATGAAGAGGTAGATCTTAATAGACTTGAAAACGGATGGAAATAAGACAGGAGAGAAAATCAAATCTAGAAATTGTAATGCTAGTATATTGGAAGAACACTGTCAAGTAGAAAAGAAATGAGAGTAAGTTTAAATGTAGGCATGGTTAGCTAGAAATGCTGGACTCTTAAGGAACAAGATGAATTCTAGCCTATACTCATTTAATAATGGAACTAGGCAAGATGGGCAGTCCTGGTACTGATGCATGCCACTTGGGTTTACTTAGGTAAGAAGTGAATTTGCCCTCCCTGGAAGGATTCAAGAGTATATTTTTAAAAGATGCCATGAGAGCAAAGGGTGGGGGTGGGAGGCGAGGGAAAGGGAGGGAGTGTGGGAGGGAGAGAGAGAGAAAGAGAGAATGAGTGTGTCGTGTGTGTACGTAGGTGGTGATGGTTGTGGTAGTGGCAGTAAAGATCCACGTGCAAAATCCTTTGGGTATGTTCAGTCCTTCATAATCTAAGCTTGAATTATACTGACCTTTGAAAAGAACCCAAGGCCTTTGAATGGGGACCTGCAGATTAATTTAAAAATCAAGGTAACTGAAAAGTACTAGTGTTTTCCTAATGAGGAAAAAAACAACAACAACAAACCATTAAAAAAAACCCTAAATTTTAAACTCTCTAAAAATAAGTCTTATTTTGTAATAATTTATAAATTCTAAAGCATTTTTCTAGAATTTATACGGAAGAATAATAGGACTGTTTGTCCTATTATAAACACACCACTGGCTCTCAGTGTATCACTAAAATATGATGCTTTGCAACAGTCCCTAGTTTCTAAAAGAGAAAAATCTGCATTTTAGTTTCCCAATGGAACATCAATAATTCATAACCACATTAGGAATGATTTCAAAATGTTTGTGTGCTTTAAAAAAGAACATTTGGTTCGAAACATACATTTAAACTATATTAAGACTATCTGATTTAGAATAATGCATTAACATCATTACCAAATCAGAACAAGACTTCCTAATATCCATCCATTTATAGTCTAGCCCCAGGGAAGCACTGAGCAGTCAATATAAACCTCAACTCTGCACATTAGAACTCATATATTAAACTCACTGACAGCCCACTTAGGTCCTTGCTCATCGCATATTTACTCCTCCTTTATACAGAATTCTAAAAAGTATGCATTTGTTTTCCAAATTAACAGTAAAAACACAATATGAAATTTAAAAACAGGAGTCAGGTCCCGCTGACAGCATGAAAAAAGACAGAATGTGAGAATTCAAGAATATGAAAAGCGCTCCAAAGGACTAATGAGCGTGGACTCTGAAGCCAGTCTACTGAAGTTCAGCCCAAGCTCTGCCATTTACTAACCAAATAATGTTGGGAAAGTTACTTAGTAACTCTGTGCCTCAGTTTCCTGGTAAAACAGAAATTGTCTAACAGTGAACTTCACAGGGTTGTTGTGAGGAATAAAGGAGTTAAAAGCATATAAAATAGGAAGAACAGTGTCTTGGCACAGAGCATTCTCTCAATGGAGGTTAGCTATTATAATAAATGATATGAAAAAGAAAACCTCAAATATTATACAAAAAATAAATTTGAGGTTGTATAATATAGAAGCAAACGTATGCACTTAAATTGGAGAGCAACAAAGGACAGCAGAACATAAGAAATTTTCCTTGTGGTATCTTTCCATCATGAAGAAAAGTTCAATTATGATCAGTATACACTGCTTAAGAAGGTACAAATGTGGAATGACTTGCTTGAATTGTTTTTGTAATTCAAGAGGTACTTTCCAAAAATCTTAGAACACATGATTTTTAAAATAATTACGATTAGTATACACTGTTTAAGAACACACAAATGTAGAAAGACTTTAATTTTTTAATTCACGAGGTACTTTCCAAAAATCTCGGAACACTTGATTATTTTTAACAATTCATTCATAAGAATTAGCGGTCTTACTGTCTATTTTTGTTAATATGTGGGCCTCCACAATGTAATACTTATAATCTAACTACATGGTCTTGAATTATTGAGAACATCCGAAGAAGTCAGATAAGCAGTTGTTTGTCTTAAAATTCTGGTGAACTTTTTTTTATTGGGCCTTAGACTCAGACTGGCACCTCAACTTTAATGATTCTCTAAAGTCCTATTATCTGCCATTTGTATTATAATTTCTCCATGCCTTAATGGTGTATTTTAATTTTTAACTCCACCAGGTGTGGTGGCTCATGCCTATAATCCTAGCACTTTGGGAGGCTGAGCCGGGAGGATCACTTGAGTCCAGGAGTTCAAGACCAGCCTGGGCAATACAGCGAGAACCCCCATCTCAATTTTTAAAAAAATGGTAGCCTGGGTGATGGCTCATGCCTGTAATCCCAACACTTTGGGAGACTGAGATGAGAGGATGGTTGAAGCTCAGTAGTTCAAGACCAGCCTGAGCACCACAGTAAGACTTCGTCTCTACAAATGATTTTTAAAAAATTAGCTGGGCATGGTAGCATGCGTCTGTGGTCCCAGCTAACTTGGGAGACTGAGGTGGGAGGATCGCTTGAGTCCCAGCAGTAAAGGCTGCAGTGAGCTGATTGTGCCACTGCACTCCAGCACAGGCAACAGAGCGAGACCCCATCTTAAAAAAAAAAAAAAAAGGTTATTTATAACTCTCTTGGTCATGATTTTAATTTATTTTTCCATTTTATTTCTCACACATGCACAATTATTTATGCAATTAGGTGGGCTTTCAAAATGAAATTCCTAAAAACTAGAATAATAGTTTTAATGAAGAATAGACTTAACGTTTTATTAAACATGAAATAACATTCTGCCTTAGGTAAGTTACAATAGCAAAGTTTAATAATTAGCAATAGTATCTGATTATGTAAAACCACCTGTCACATTAAATCAAACAGCAGACTTTTCTTACCATTTCTGTGCGTAAGCATTTCTCTCATTTCCTCATGGTCACATGGATGAGTAAAATCAAACACACTGTGTCCAGTTAGTTCAAACTGTAAACACATTTTTAAAAATTAGGGCTATATCATAAAATCATAAAAACATATAGGAGGGCTCTTAATATGCGTGCATTTTACCTGAGTTAATCCCATGTATTTGTTCACATTATCAGAAATGTAAATCATGTCACCATCATCTGTGAGAACCATAACAAAACCATCCAAGGCTTTCAAATAAAAGCAATTCATTTGTGCTTTCATTTCATCTTCAATATCCAAATCACCTAAAAAGGGCACAAGAAGAGGAAAATAATTAGTTAAAAAGTTGTACTTAAATGATATAATATTTAGATGTTTTTATAAAGTTTTCTTGCAGATACTTTAATATATATAGCCATTTTAACACAGAACAGTGAAGGCCAGAAGCTAGAAAGACTATAATTAGATGTGCCAGCTGCTTTTTATGATTATTTAAAGTAATGCAGCAAGGCAAACCATAGAAGAAAGAAGAGTCATGTTTTTTATTTACTTATTATTATTATTATTATTGAGATGGAGTCTCACTCTGTCGCCCAGGCTGGAGTGCAGTGGCGCGATCTCGGCTCACTGCAAGCTCCGCCCTCTGAGTTCAAGCGATTCTCCTGCCTCAGCCTCCTGAGTAGCTGGGATTACAGGCACCTGCCAGTGCGCCCATCTAATTTTTTGTATTTTTGGTAGAGACGGGGTTTCACCATTTTGGCCAGGCTGGTCTTGAACTCCTGATCTCATGATCCACCCACGCCGGTCCTCCCAAAGTGCTGGGATTACAGGCGTGAGCCACCGTGCCCAGCCTGAGTCATGTTTTTCAAAGAAAGAAAGGTAGATGGAACAGGAGAAAAAGGGAAAAAACAAACAAACAAAAAGCCAGTATCTTATTCCTGACTAAAGCTTTAAAAGCAGGTAATAAAAAGGATGTTATATTAGAAAAGAATTGGGAGTATGTTTAAGAGAATAAAGCAAAACAAATTACAATGCAAAAAAAAAGATTATTTCAAAGAATAACTGATAAGAAAAAAATGAAGCTTGATAAAAATAGTAAGAATTACAGAAAAAATTTTAAACATGTACATATCACAATATAAGGAGATATGCAAAATCAAAACATTGCGACCACCTTCTAAAAATAATTTCTATTTACTTCTAACTTCTAATTTTCAGGCCTATTTCTACCCTTGTAAAATAACTCACCAGCATCCAGAAGTTTCCTCACACGCAAATAGCTGATGGTAAGCCTCATAACAGAGGCCTTATCAAGATGCGAGCTCACATTATGTGGAAGTGGCAACTGATGAGCAAGCTCATAAAAAACTTCAGATTCTTTACTTCGCCGAGATCTGGCTGCATCTCGAGACTTTTCTTTTCGACGTTCAGAACTTATCCTACTTAACAACAACAACAACAAAAATAAGAGATGGAAAGTGTATACAAGTTAGTTTGCCTTAACTTGAATAAAACTACATTTCTGCTTATCACAGAAGGATTAGAAGATGCCATGTAATTAAGTTACATGGAGATTTGTCTATGAGATTAATGTACTTTTATAAAGGACAACTATACAAATTTTGGATTACTGCACACATAAGGAACTCTCACAAAAAGTCCAAAACCAAGCGTTAAACCTGTCGGAAGCAGGTGTTTCCTCCCCAGCATGTGTAACTGGAGAGAATGTTTTTATTTTAGGCAAAAACTTAAAGTAGCCTGTACATCTAAGGCTGTAATTCATAGAATTCAAAAGTAGTCTCAACACAGAGAAACCACGACTAAGGCTAGATAAACTGCCTAAAGTTGTACATAATAACTTGAAAACAGGAGTTGTTAGCAGGTAGAATGGTAATAGCTACAAACTGATTTCTACTCAAGTTTCTTTAGACTCCAGTACTTTCTCACCGTTTACCTTACCACATGAACAACACTAACAATAAGCTATAGGAACTGATATTAGCAGCTGTAAGCCAGTGCAGGTTGTCTCCTCCCTTAGCAGCCCCTTATCTATTACTGGCACAACAGGTGCCAAATAAATGCAGGAATATGGAAGAAAAAAAGCTGTGGCACACACAATACCCAGAATTTAAAGGGATAGGTTAGCAAAGATAAAGGTGTCAATACAATGACATATCTTCAGGGAACTCTTTCAAGAAGGATGTCAGAGTCAAAGATTTTCATTGTCACACCAAGCAAATCTGTCATCCTTTGCTTAACTGCCTAGTGACATCTAATAGCTTCTTGAATAGCGACAGTTTATGTATGACAGGTTACCATGTGCCAACATTACCCTGTACTAGGTGCCTAGTTCTCTCACAACAACCTGTAAATAGGTTAAATATTGTCCCTATTTTACAAATGAAGAAACTGGCGTTCAATAGGTTAAAAGTAGCCATTATGTAGCAAATAGGATTTGAATCCAGGTGTTTTTTCACTCTAAAGTCTTTGCTCTTCCACTGTATTTCTCTTCTTAATGGGGAATGCTGCTTCTACTTTAAACATACACATGATCTCCTATGCCCCTGAACTCACTCCTGTTAAATAGGTTCTTCACCAAAAGTTAAAAACCGCTATTATGATTTCGTGAGCATTGGGCAGTATGCTAAATAAGGACTTTTAGCCAGCATTATTTTACTTAATCCTCCTTACATCCTGTGAATGAAGTACCTAATTGTATCCACCTCAGATCTCTCCTCCTTCCAAATGATCTGCAAAGCTGAAAGGTACAACCACAGAAGCAACATTCTGGACTAACAGGCACAGTTCTCAGCATATGCTCTTGTTACAATATAACATGTTGTATTGTGACAATAGCAATACTAATTTTAGCACTTAAGTTTATGTGCTTACAGGACTTTTATACTTTAATGAGGAATGTAAGCATGTTATTGAACTTTGATACAAAAAAACTTCAACTCAAGCATGTAGATCAATTTAACTTGAGTACCTTGAAATTTAAGGTGAGCTATTAAAAACTATTATCTTCATCTGGTTAGATAGATGGTGGAGTAAAAAAAGGAAGAAACTATTATTACTTAAAACTGGTTATATGAATCTATATGAACTATAACTAGTTATATGAACTAGGATTTTCTCAATGCTGTACAATAAAAAAAATTAGTCACTGAGGCTACATGAAAATGCAAATGCCAGCAGTCTATTTTATTTTTCATTTCGCTGCATTGTTCTCTGTAAATGTGTTCAATTTGAACTTAAAAATAAAATGTTATGACTTGATCTGTATAAGCAGAAGAGTAAAATAAAAAAAAAGTATGACAATAATAATTCCAGCATACACTGGAGTTCCATACACCATTCCCAGGATGGGGGGTATCTAGCAGGTCCCTATTGGCCCTAACAGAAACTCCCTCACTTCCTCCCCGACCCCCTTAAGTTGTAGGTGAGAGGCAGTGATAGCTGTGGGAAATAGCTTTCTATTTGGTTCAAATAAAGCCTCCAAAGTAGAGTGATGATCAATTATCTCATGTTAAACCTGAATATTAGTTCAAATGCCAAAATCAGTCCAGGTGTTATTACCTAGGCTGGTCTTGAACTCCTAAGCTCAAGCAATTCTCCTGCCTCAGCCTCACAAAAGGCTCAAATTACAGGCTTGCGCCATTGTGCCTAGCCAAAGTATTCAGAATTTTATAAGCAACTTACCATATTTTTTCTGAACCACTCAACTGATGTAAACTACCAATAAATGACTACCCAAATGAAACACTTGGTGAAAAATTGAAAACCTTATAATACATGCTATATATGCCTTTTTTTTTTTTTTTTTTTTTTTAATGGAGTTCTGATCTTGTCACCCAGGCTGGAGTGCAATGGCAAGATCTCGGTTCACCGCACCACTTCCCAGGTTCAAGCAATTCTCCTGCCTCAGCCTCCCGGGTAGCTGGGATAGCTGGGATTATAGGCATGCAGCACCAAGCCAGGTTAATTTTTGTATTTTTAGTACAGACAGGGTTTCACCATGTTGGCCAGGCTTGTCTCGAACTCCAGACCTCAAGTAATCCACCCGCCTCGGCCTCCCAAAGTGCTGGGATTACAGGCGCGAGTATATGCTTTTAAAGGGTATCCAAGCAAGCTAACTATGGTGATGGAATGTCTCCAGTTCCTCTGAAATACATGTGTTGTCCAGAACTTTGAAGATAGCAATGACTATCCAAGGAGTGGCAATAAGCGTCTAAGACAAATCCATTAGAAATGTGAGGTTAGATAAAGCATCTAAAGGACAGTATATTTAAAAGCTAGTGTAGACTGAAAATAAGAATTTGAGCATGAGCCTGAATTTTGGAAGAAAACCAGCCTTCAAGAAAACAACTAATATAGAGTTGACAAACCTATATTAGATGAAGAAGGTGATAAAAATCATTAGGTCCTTTATCACACAATGAGTCTAGACATAAACCAATCAGGGGATCTATAATAAAGATTTAATGGAGAAATTTTTATGATAGTCTTCATATGTGACTACTAGAGGTCTTGTAACATTTCTAAGTAAGCTTAAAGCTAAAGCTTCCGAAGTTCTTATGAGTTTCAGCATCTAAACTGCCCAGCTTCTTGTCTAGTCACAGGAAGGCTAATTTTATCAGTTTTATACCACAGAATTACAGTACTGACCAATAATTATTCTGTTAGACCAGGGGGTCTAGGTCCCACAGAGATGAATCCTGTACTATCTGTTTTATTGCTTACATTGCACAACAGAAGATGTATAGATCAGAAAGAAGTACATCTTCTGCATGCAAATAAGGTCACTATATTTCTCTAAATTTTATAAATTGCATCTATTTTGTTTTTAAGTATAGGTCAAATGAAGTTCTGCTGCTGCTACGTTCTGCTACTGCATAAGGTACTGTTTCTGTTAAGAGTACAGTCAAAATAGTTTGTTTCCCCATTTCTATGACTGTTCTAATCTAAAGCTGGGAGTATACTACTGGCAAAATAGCTCAATCTTTGTGGTACTGTAGTTTTTACATGTTTACTATTTTATTATTTAATATACAGTATTAGACACAAAAGTAACAATTATATCTTGAAATTATTTTGTATAGGAAATATATTTAGAAAAATAATTGAGCCCCTGTCTTATGAAGATTCTTGTGTACAAAGTTCATGAATAAGCAATAGCTGTTTATAGAGAATGTCTATTATTCTTCAGATTAAGAACACAAAACATTTGGTGCTTTGTAGTAGCTCAGTAAAAATTAAAAAAAATAAAAGGACACAAAATAATAGTAGGCATTTAAAGTCATCTTTCCGTATTGCACAAAAAGCCTGTTAGCATTCCTAATTGTAAAAAGATGTGACTTCGAGAACTGAAGTTAAACCATAACTATTTAAAATGTTAGCAGATTATCAGATTTATTTCTAATAAAGTTAATGTACCTCAATTCTATTATCTGGTGAAATAACTCTTTCTGGCCTTGAAGGTACAAGTTGGTTTTTGTTGTTTTTGCACTTGTGTCAGTATTTCTACAGGACTGACATTCTGAAGTGAAATTTCATGATATAAAAAATGGGCTACTGAAATTTTTAAAAGTACATAATAGCTTTCCAAATGGTTCTGTGCCCATTTTTGTCTCTGCCAGTTCATGAATATGTATATCAATTCCCCCATTGACTCTGCAATATAATATATTATGCATCTTTTTAATCTTATTAATTTCTGCTGAGTTGATAGGTGAGAATTACATCTCATCGTTTTAACTGCCCTGCACTTTTTAAAGTTTCAGGCCCAAGAAAAATACAAAGAAAAGTTCATGTTCACTTTCAGTTGGCATTTTTGCCTGCAGTTTTATTTTCATTTTATTTTAGAGACAGAGTCTTGCTCTGTCACCCAGGCTGGAGTACAGTGACATGATCGTAAGCTCACTGCAGCCTCGAAATTGTGGGCTCAAGTGATCCTCCCTCTCTCCACCTCAGCCGCTCAAGTACCTACAGGCACACACTACCATGCCCAACTAATTCTGTTAAATTTTTTGCAGAGACGGAATCTATGTTGCCTAGATTGGTCCTGAACTCTTGGGCTAAAGTGATCCTCCTGCCTTGGCCTCCCAAAGTGCTAGGATTATAGGTGTGAGCCATCCAACCTTGCCTTTGCCAGTATTTTTAAATCTAAACACCTATGCATGGTGCTTACTATGTACACAGTGGTATTCTAAACATTTCTCACCTATTATTTAACATTTATTATTATCACCATGTTACAGATAAGGACCCTGGCTAAATAGCTTACCCAACGTTACTCCGTTAATAAATGGCAGAACCTATATTCCACTCAAGCAGTCTGGTGTCCATGCGATTAAGACTATGCTGTCTCTCAAAAACTCATCCTAATTACCAAGGCAAGTATTTGTAAGTCTAGGCTATTATTATAAAGTTCGAAATTTGCCTACTTCACATACCAAAGACATAAAGGAGGAATTATAGAGGTTGGCTTCAGAATTTAGGACTTGACTTAAGCTATTCAGAGGGATTCAGAACCAGGCTCTTTCTTGGAGTTTGCTTATAAATCCAGAATCCTAACTGAAAAGCACCTACAATGGTGATAGATGCTCTCTGCTCTACTGTCCATCAGCTCTTCAAAGCAAGGCAATCCCTTCCGGTAACGCCAATCATTGCGGGGAAAGAATCAAAAGATGGTAATTTAGTCTACCCTATATACTCCCAGTAGACTTTATTTGTACAGAGCAGCTATTTCAATATCTAAGTTCAACATTGTTGGTGTTTTACTTGCTCAACATTTGTCTGGCAGTCACAGAAACTTTCTTGTTTGTTTGTTGTGTTTTTTTTTTTTTTTTTTTTTCCCTGAGATGGCATTTCACCCTTGTTGCCCAGACTGGAGTGCAATGGTATGATCTCAGCTCACTGCAACCTCTGCCTCCTGGGTTCAAGCAATTCTCCTGCCTCAGCCTCCCGAGTAGCTGGGATTACAGGCATGTGCCACCACGCCCAGCTAATTTTTGTATTTTTAGTAGAGATGTAGTTTCTCTGTGTTGGCCAGGCTGGTCTGGAACTCCTGACCTCAGGTGATCTGCCCGCCTCGGCCTCCCAAAGTGTTTGGATTACAGGCGTGAGCCACTGTGCCCGGCCCTTCCTTGTTGTTTGTACTCATTTTTAAAGTTCTTCTAACTTGTATTAGGCCAAATTAATGAAGAAAGGCTGAAGTTTTTTTAAATATTAAAAACATTTTAGATCTCTACCTAAAGCTAATACACATACTATAATGATGCAGTCTCCTCACATGAGGTGATTTTCTGAGACTAACTGGTTTTTAAGTGGGAAGGGTTTTGTCCTCCAGAATTTTGTATGATGGTGGCATAATCACTGGAAGGTTAACTCTCAAGGTCTAATCCTCAAGGTTTTGAATTCCATCATTTTCCACAGGAAAACAAAAGGAAAATCCACCAAGTTCTTGGTTTGTATTTTGCAGCACATTTGAAGGAATTTTAGGAACTGAAATACCACCAAACAAATAAACAAAAAGTATAACACAATCAGTACTTAGTAAAACAACATCTCACATTTCCATAAGAGAATTCAGTTACTGTTCTTTTTCCTTAAATGGCTTTGAGCATTGTGTTGCTGTTTGCATAAGACTGTTTACTAACCTGATTGTTTTCACAGACTTGGGACACTTAGATCTTTCAATGTTCCAGCAAACATTCAATTTGGTGTCAGTGTGACATTAAGATATACTCCTTACACAGCTCTACTCTATATTTCACAGTGTGCTCAGTTAATCTACTTTGATTCTATTTTTATAAATCTAAATAATCTCCCTATTGTTTTAGAAAAAACTCTCCAACAGCTTTTTCCCCCGTCTGCTCCCACACCACAGCAATCAACAAAAGAGAAGACAACTTCTGTAACCAAATCGGGAGGGGAGGGGTTCTCTCCACCACCAGGTGAGCAATCAGTTCTGCAGCGGACACCAACTGGGTGTCCTTCAATTCAATTCTAACACTGTCTACCTGGAGATAGTGTCAGGTTGAGGGCTCAGGCCTCAAGACTGCCCCCTCAACACCAGTTGCAAGTCTGGGCCTCAGGAACTTCTGACCAACAGACTTGAAAAGTTGGGATTCTCACAAACCCGTCTTTGCTGGAGCAGCTCACAGAACTCAGGGAAAACATGTTCACCAGTTTATTATAGAGGATAATACTAAGGATACAGATGAAGAGATGTGTGGGGCGAGGTATGGGAGAAAGGATGCATCTATCAAGTACCATGCACTATGCTAGGTACTAGAAATATAGTGAGAAGTAGAACAGTCTTTGAGCTTAAATGGCCTCCCACTCCTTAGTCTACTGAAATAGTCACCTAATGCTTTATTCCCAAATGCTTGTCTAGCTGCATCATGAAGGGCATTCAACATTTCAAATTCCTAGGCCTCACTAGGAATTTGAATCTGTAAATTCTGATTCAGTAGATCTAAGTCAGGATCCCAAAAATCTGAGTTGTTTTTTTTTTTTTTTTTTTTTTTTTGAGACGGAGTCTATGTCTGTCGCCCAGGCTGGAGTGCAGTGGCCAGATCTCAGCTTACTGCAAGCTCCGCCTCCCAGGTTTACGCCATTCTCCTGCCTCAGCCTCCCGAGTAGCTGGGACTACGGGCGCCCGCTACCTCGTCCAGCTAGTTTTTTGTATTTTTAGTAGAGACGGGGGTTTCACTGGGTTAGCCAGGATGGTCTCGATCGCCTGACCTCGTGATCCGCCCGTCTCGGCCTCCCAAAGTGCTGGGATTACAGGCTTGAGCCACCGCGCCCGGCCCCAAAATCTGAGTTTTTAAAAACTCCCAAGATGCATATGATACATAAGTTTGGGAACCACTAGCTGATCATTATTGCCAACCACTGTTACTTTGCTTTAATTTCTTTCTGAAACCATCACCATAAAGATCCTTCTAAAGTAAAGAAATTTGGTATTATGGCCTGATTAAAATCCCATTAAATGTACACAGGACAACGTTTAATTATTTTAAAAGAAAGCCCTCCCTTACCTAGTTCCCTGTCCACCTCTTTATCCTCATCATTTTCCACATTCTCCAGTCACACTGCAGTTACTTAAAAGCACCAGTATTTCCTTTCTGGCTTGCTTACTCTACTCCTTCTGCTTGGGGTACCCTTCCCAATATCTGGCTTGGTAAATTTGTGAGAGAAACTTTTAAAGATTTAATGCAAACATCATTTTGTTTCTGGTTTTTTCTTTCCCCTGTCTTCCAGAACTGGTCCTCTCTGGTAGAACTGATCACTAGTTATTTGGCTATATTAATCTTCCTTTACAACCCTTAAAGGTTCTTGGGGGCAGGACACTGTCACACATTCATCTTTGTCTTCTCAGTAGTGATGTGCGTAAGTTTGACTTTGACATATTTGGCCCAAATCTGCTATGACTTTGATTTCTGGCACAGGACAAGTTGACTGCCCTTTCAACATTTTTTTTGGAGAATCTCTGATTTGTGCTTTATTAGTGTTCCTAATCATAATTAACCAGCATATCAATGTTAGTACTATTAAATAAACATACTATTTGAATTTACTACAATTATCTGGATATGCATTTTCAAGTGTAAGCAAGCATACTAGATATAAGTTACAGTGAAAATCTTACATTCTTTTGTCTCCCTGTTTCTTTGCACTGCCGTAGTCTTTTCCTGTAACAGCAACTAGAATAATCCTTTTAACAAGAAATCAAGTCATATCACTCCTCTCTGCTTAAAATGGTTTTTGTCTCATTTAGAGTAAAAGCCAAAGCCCTTCCAGTAGTCCATACGGGCCTCCACAATGGCGTCATTACCTCTTTGATCTCATCTTCTACCACTTTGCCCCCTTTGCTCATTCTATTCTAACCAAACTAGCCTCCTTACTGTTCCTTAAAACACTTCAAACACACTGTCTCCTAGGGCCTTTGCACTAGTTGTTTCCCTTGCTACCCTAAATACCTAAGAGGCTTGCTTTTCCACCTTTTTCAAGTCTTTGTCCCAGTCTCACCATTATTGAGATTCCCTGATCACTGCCTCCATCTTGGTCCTCTTGCCCTGCTCTATTTTTATGAAAGCCTAAGTACGTATCTTACTTGTTTACTCATTTTCTACCCCACCAATCCACACCTACACTGGAAAGTAAGTTCCACAAAGGCAGAAACTTTTGTCTATTTTGTTCAATGAACATCCCAAGCACCTAGAACAGTTTCTGACACATAAGAAGTATTCAATTATGTGCTGGCTAAATGTATGAATTAATAAGTTGAGATTCGATCACTGGTTGAAATACAAATATATATTTTTGCAAGAATAAATGCTACAATAACTGATTATGACAGCTAATTTTGTGTACAAAAACAACCATTTATTCATCTAGCCAAGTTCCTGGCACAGAAAAGCAGCTTAGTAAATGTTAACAAATGAATCGTGGAATAAATGTGAACATAGGGAAACACAGGCATTAGCCACAAGGTAAACATCACAGCCAGCAGTGCCATCTTCCCGAAGTAGAAAAAAACAGCTACTAATTAAAACAATCACCCAGCAGTATAACAATGAAAAGTATCACCATAAACCAAGGCAAGTAAGTGATCTTGCTAGGAAACAGATTTAGAGGTGTAAAGAGAGAGCTGAGAAACTAGAATGCCAATTTGCTGAAAAGAGGTTCAGTGTTTAAGATTAGTTCCCTTATCGCTTTCATCTACACTCATGTCTTTTACTGTTTTGTCCTAAGCTAATGTGGTCAGGAAAATGTATGAGTTATAGTTAATGTTCTTAACCATTAAATTATTAGTCGGGTGTAAGGGTGCACTCCTGTAGTCCCAGCTACTCAGGAGGCTGAGGCAGGAGGATTATTTGTGCCCAGGAGTTCAACGCTGCAGTGAGCTGTGATTGTGCCACTGCACTCCAGACAGAGCAAGACACTGTCTCAAAAAAAAAGAAAGGAACACTTAAACATCTTTATCATCTTTACGTCTTCCAAACCCAGGCAGAAATAGGAGTTTACTAACTTTGGTTTCCACAGTCTTTTTCAAGAAAGTGCTGTCATGAAGTTTTCATTAAGTTGATACCTAATCCTATTGCCTTTTTTTTTGAGACAGAGTCTTGCACTGTCGCCCAAAGCTGAAGTGCAGTGGCGCGATCCGTGATCTCCGCTCACTGCAACCTCCGCCTCCCGGGTTCAAGCGATTCTCCGGCCTCAGCCTCCTGAGTAGCTGGGATTACAGGTGCCTGCCACTACGCCCAGATAATTTTTTGTATTTTTAGTAGAGACGGGGTTTCACTATGTTGGCCAGGCTGGTCTCCAACTCCTGACTTCGTGATCCGCCTGCCTCGGCCTCCCAAAGTGCTGGGATTACAGGCGTGAGCCACCATGCCCGGCCAGCTTTGTTTTTACTTTTAGACAAGTATTTTATATGTATTATTGGAAGTAATATTAGTAGGATCTGTTGTTACATTTTCTACGTAGTAATTGTTACAAAACCAGAATACTTAAAACATCACATGTAATTTTTTTAAAACCCTATCTCTACTTAATGGAAAAAATAGCAAAAACTTGACATTTCAAATTAAATACAAACTACATTTTCAAGACAGCTAGCAATCTATATTATTTTGTCTGGGAAAATATCTTCTGAATTCTAATCAATAAACTTTAAAAATAAACCTTTAGGATACCCACATGTTAGAGAATGTTACTGATGTATTCAAGAAATATTTCTTGATCACCTTCTATAAGTCTAACACTGTTCCTAGAACAGGACATGGTGCAATAAACAAAAGAGACCAAGCCCCTACCTTCACGGAGGTTATCTTATGGAACAAATGTATTTTTACATTGCTTGTTGTTATCCAGCAATATTTTACCAGGGTCAATCCCTAACTGACAAAACACGTCACAGAAATTGTCTTTCCATTAAACCAGTTACCATAAAATTTCAGGATAAAAGCAAAGTCTATAAAAATTAATCTTTGCTTATACTAGATGCTACAATATAGTAGTATATGAAAAGAGCAGGCTATACAAAAAAAAATTGAGTATGATTCCACTCCTATGTGTAATGTATGTGTATAAATATAACCATATGTAGCTATACACACATATATTTAACTCATAGATACACAGATAAAACCAGAATACAGTGATATACAATGTTAGTAAAGTTTACAAATATTAACAATACTAGTTTCAAGAAATCAGGATCACAAATTTTTTGTAATTTCTTTTAACAAAAATTCACCATGAACTGACCTATCACTGTACCTGCATTTGTCAAAAAACTCTGAAAGAAGTAGTAATCTAACTTGAACTATCATATTTCTTTCCTACTGTATATCCTAAAGAAAAGTATAGACTGAACAGATAATATAATTCAGTATCTTCAGTTTCTCATGTTAACCTAATTTTCAAATTTTGAAAATTCTGTATAATTTGAAATTCAAAAAAACAGATGAAATGGTTTGTTTATAAAGAAAAATGTTCAGAATGTATATACTTATTTTTGAAAGCAACTAAATTTCTTGCCTTAGATCATCATTATCTGAATGGCACGGCAACATCTCTCTTAAATATCTATAATTAAAGAAAAGATGGATTTATTCACCTTCCAATAACCTCACCAAAATGCTTATTTTAAATGTGATTTTCTAATGCAGTAAAATAAACAGGGGGAAAAGAATCACTGTTTTAAATTGGAAGGCTCATTCTGAAAATGAAAACTATATCACATCTGAAATAGCCATAATGTGTAAATTTTTCATTTACATGTTAATTACATTTATTAAGTAGCTAATACTTTTCCATGTGTTTACATTAACGTGTATTGAAATGTTATTTGTAAGAAGAATGTGCTTTTTGTTTTTGGATTATTCCTGACTGGTGATATAAATAAAATCTTTCCTGGTCCAGAATTGGTGTTGAGCCTCTCAACAAATCTTTGAGCCCTGATTATATATATTATATTGTGCCGGGTGCAGTGGCTCATGCCTGTAATCCCAGCACTTTGGGAGGCTGAGGCGGCCAGATCACCTGAGGTCAGGAGTTCGAGACCAGCCTGACCAACATGGAGAAACCCCATCTCTTCTAAAAATACAAAATTAGCCTTGCATGGTGCCACATGCCTGTAACCCCAGCTACTCGGGAGACTGGGGCAGGAGAATCAATTGAACCCAGGAGATGAAGGTTGTGGTGAGCTGAGATTGCACCATTGCACACCAGTCTGGGCAATAAGAGCGAAACTCCGTCTCAAAAAAAAAAAAAAAAAGTATTGTGCTAGATAAATAAAACAACAACGAAAATGTGTATGTAAAGCTTTTACTCTAAGATGAAGGTTCTCAAACGTCAGTTTGCATCACAGTTCCCTAGAGGAATTCTCAAAACACAGAATGCTAAGCCTTACTTCCAGAGTTTCTGATTTACAAAGTCTGAATGGAGCCTGAGAATGTGCATTTCTAACGAGTTAGTAGGTGTTACCAATGATGATGATCTAGGGGCCACTCTGAGCCCTTTGCTCTAATAAAATACTTACGTGTTCTTCAAAAATGCCCGAAGAAGTAAAAGAGCAACACTCAAAACTAGTTTGTTATATACTTTCCTCTTTTAAAAACCTACCCAAATGCTTTACAAATACAGGAAATATATCCTCCTCCTAAGACATTAATACTACCACATACTTAGAACTTAGTAATTATAAAATACATTAACTACACTGATTAGACTATTGAATGGTTGACCTGTGGCATATATCCATAATCATCAATAGAACTTCTTCCCCCAAATATAGAAGGCCAAATCCCAACCCTGGAAATTCAAATTATAGGCTTGGCACATCTGTTTAAAAAATAATATCAACATAATCCTGATGAGCACTCTTAGCTGTTTAAAGTCTATGTTTCATCTGTGAGTGCTTGTAAAATTTACAGATCCCTGAGTTCCACCCCAAAATTACCAAATCAGAATCTCTGAGGAATGGGTCCCTGGGAATCCATAGAGCAACTAAACACTCAGGTGATTAAACCACAGAAGTTTGAGAAACATTAGCACGTCTTAAAGCAAAAGCTTAACAGGTAGGCCAGCAAATTTTGAAAAACGAGAATAATTTATTTTTATCTATAACTGAATACACATCCTATAATACACCATGTTTGTCAGGCGAAACACTGAATATAGTGGGTTTGACAATACTATGTAATGTGAGGTACAATTGCTAAGAGTAAGAAGCTAGCAGTAAAACTCGATAAGCTAGCAAGAACAAGTGTGTGTTTAGTAAAACTTTGCCTTAAACATGTAAGTGCATGAGTAGAGTTCAAAGATGACCTAATGAAGAATGTGGCAACTCAATTTTTTTCAGTTATCTGAAACAATTTTTTAAAAGTCACCTTTTAATACCTTCATGAATGCCACAAACATTCAAGAGTTAAGAATCATTGTTCATGGTTAAGAGCTGTGTATCACTGACTTTTCCCAAATTACCTACTCTATCACTCTTCTATCTTTGCATTGCTTCCTTCTCAGCTTGTAAATCCTTTTCTTTCTGTTTCCCTTATTTATATGCTCTTAGATGGTAACAGATCTAAGACTAGAACCTAAGAAGGTCGGTGACCCTAAACTTTGCGTGTATGCAGAAGAATGTGTCCTTGAAATAATTATTTGCTTAAATATAATAGAAGATGCATAAGTAATAAAAAAGCATTTACATAACAGGAAAAAACACACATGTCGAAATAAGGGTATGTAATAGAAAGCATACCCTAAAGACTTCTTCTATTAAATATTCAGCTCTAAACCTTGACCATGATGAAGATTCTGGAAATAACAAAAGAGCAGCTCTCCTAAAGCAAGAGTCTCTGTTTTCCAACTATACTAATCTACCCAATATTACCAAATAAATTTTCCCAAGTGACCTTCTGATCCTGTTTCTTTGTCTTTAAAAAGGGTTAGGTAACACTATTAGTATGTGGCAGATCTCAGATTCCACCTGAGAATCTCCACCCTTTCCCCATTTTAATATGAAGCCCCATTTTTAATATGGCCCACGCCTTTCCACAAATCAGATGTTCAATATATAATTTTTGAATTAAAAGATTCAAGAAATTTGGGACTTTTTAAGAATAGAAGGAGAAATATGATATCTACCCTCAGATATTTGAAAAGGATATCACACAAAAGGCAGATCTGGTAACTTATGCAACTCCAGAGAGTAATAAATAGGAATTACAACATGGCAGTGCTTTGTTTAATAGAGTTAAAGCAGTGTCAAAGTTACATTCTATGAGAATTTTTAAAACTGTTTTCATTTTGATGGCATCGTAAAAAAAGGCATATTCTAGATCATCTAAATGATCTCTCCATAGTTCTGTATACTTGCTTCAAGCCTTCTGTGTTTGAGGCTGCATTTGTTTATGATCAAACTGTTACCAAATGACCACTAAAAGGAACAAGGTTACATTTTTTAATGCAGTATATATACTGAGACTGAGGTCACTGGGTACATCTCAAAAATTCAGAGGATTATTTTGCTCCAAAAGAGATCTGAACATTAACCCTGTGTTAAGAAACACAGGAATAAAAAAGAAAATGAGTAGACTGTCTTGTGAGAATGTCGTGTGTGTGTATGTCTACGAAAATTCTAAAAGCAGATTGGCCAATGCTCCTGTGGTGGTTGACATTAAATAACAAAACTCAAACCCAAAAGTCTGTACTTCACAAGAACCTCAAACTTTAAAGTGCAGTGAACTAAAAATTTTTAAATGGAACATGCTATGAATGAATTAATTAACATCAAAAATGGAATGTTCAACTGTGGCCTAAGCCATCAACCATTCAATGCTATATCAATAAACTGGCTGCACAAATACCTGTTGAATAAATGAATGCACAATAATCTGTTATAGGACATAGTATAATAGTTACGTGCCTGAGTCGTGGTTAAGGGTTGAAGAAATTTTTTGAACCACTGAAATAAGTCAACTTAAATTATTCAAGAAAATATCCCTTCCTCCATTCACAGCTTTGGGGCTTTGACTACTCGTTTGACACTATAACCATTTAAATATTTTAACTATGTTAGCTACAAAGGCAGGCAATATCCAACTTTCCTCTGCTAACAAGTTAAAAGACATTTAATGAGATTCTGGACACAAAGAACATGGAAATGTAAGCTTTCTTAATTTCCCCTCCTTTAACATCCCAAATAAATAGCTTTGAGAACATGTTTCTTCCTTTAGTATTACCACTATGGAAAATTATTTTAGAATAACATGTCTATACATAAACCAGTATTTAGTCTGCAAAGGCCAGATTTTCATGGAAAAAAAAACAAAGTAAAGGAAAAGCATCAGTAACTATTCTGCCACTATTATTTACTCACTGATGGTGAATAGCCTTCATCAGATTATCCCAAAGAAGGCCTGAGCGATTCTAAACCATGCTGAAAACAACAAATATTATAATATTATGAATATAGGGTTAGTTTCTACCTAATTAAGCCCTTACTTTGTGCCAAGAGCTGTTCTGAGTGTTTCATATGAGTTGATATATCATTTCATTCTCTTAACAATCCTATAAGGCAATCATTCTTATCATCCCAATAAAGCAACTTATATAAGATCACACAGTAGAGCTAAAAGTTCTAGAAAAATGTGCGATCTTAACACTTATTTAGTAAAGGATCTTTTTCTTGAGATGAAAACCCTAACCCATAGAAGAAATACTCAACTTCCCAAAAGTCATGACAAGAATAGTTGCAGAATGACTACACTTGGTAGAAAACTATAGAATATGAATTCAAATGACTTGCAACAAAAACTCATTCCCCATTAATTACAATGGTAGCACTGATCAAGAGTTCTGTGTATAATAAGATAATATTCTACAAGACAATCAAATATGCTACAATAAGACATATTTGACTCATGTAATCAGGGAACTCCTTTCACATGGCCAAGTAGGGCAAACAGGTATTCTTCCAGGAAACTTGATACACAGACACTAGAAGAGAGAGGGGTTTTTTTACTTTTTTTTTTTTTTTCCATTACAAACTGTAAGGCTGCAGGTATGGGGATGCTAGCCGTCCTCTTCCACACCATACAGACAGCCTGTCAGTGGCAGAATAAGGCCAGCATGCAAATACAGCAAAGGTATACAAGCCAAGTAATATCAAGACAAAAGTCAAGGATTATTACACTCTGAGATCATTTAAGACTCTAGATTTGTCTCTTAAACCAAAACTAGATTGTGTTAGCCAATGACTACATTTTCCCCTCTTAAACTAGATTGAGCTGTATTTTGTTACTTGCAATAAAAAGAATCCTAATATACTTATCAAACTGCCAGTGTTTCAAATTTAAAACTTTAATGATGATAAAGTTCAAGAAAATGACACTCTAAAATACAACTAGTCAAACTTTCTAGAAGATAAACAGGCAATTATATTGAAAGCTTTAAAATGGATACTTTCTGACCCTGCAATTCTACCTCTTCGAATTTATTATTAAGAAAGAACCATGGGGCCGGGCATGGTGGCTCACGCCTGTATTATCCCAGCACTTTTCTCACTTTTTTGAGAATAGGTTTGATAAAAAGGCAATAATGGTAAAATATACTATATCCGAAATCTAGAGAGTATTAACAGCCATATACTATGTTAAGTACCCAACATTAATATTCTCTAATTTAACCATCACCACAATCCTACAAAATTCTGAGACCCTCACTATTTAGACGGAAAAAAATGTAGATGCAAATGTTTAAAAAGCAGGTTAAAAACAGTACTCATTCCCTAATCCTACAGTTATTAACATACATATGTAACACAGAATTGAGAAACAGTAGACAATGGTCTCTACATAGTGAAATAGCAGGTGATTTTTATTTCTTTGTGCACCTGTGTAGTTTTTAAATTTCTTCCTCCAAAATTTTTAAATTTTTAAATTTCATTAAACATTTAAATAGTTTAGCCAAATCAAATGATTGTAAACACACTCAAGGAACTCCTATTTAAATGGTATTCTATTATAAAGCAAAGAGAATAATCAATGCTCTTCTATTATAAAGCAAAGAAAATAATCAAGCCCCAACCTTGCTATAAAGTAATAGAATTTAAATATCTATATCAAGAAAAGTCAAGGGAGATTCTATAACTTTCTTCTTACCAATCAATGAATCTCAGAGAGACAAGGAACTAAAGAATTAAAACATTCTTTTTAATTTTTTTGTTTTTTTTGAGACAGCATCTCACTGTCGTCAGGCTGGAGTGCAGTGGCATGATCTTGGCTCACTGCAACCTCTGCCTCCCAGGTTCAAGAGATTTTCCTGCCTCAGCCTCCTGAGTAGCTGGGATTACAGGCATGTACCACCACACCTGGCTTTTTCTTTTTCTTTTTCTTTTTTTTATTTTTAGTAGAGACGGAGTTTCTCTGCGTTGGTTGGGATTGTCTTGAACTCCCAACCTCAGGTGATTCACCTGCCCTGGCCTCCCAAAGTGCTGGGATTACAGGCAGGAGCCACTGTGCCGGGCCGACAATATTTCTAAAGAAACCTTTTAAAAACCTGCATTCTCTTTGTTCATCCAATTATTCAATCATTGTCTCATTTGTTAATTCAAATACTTATTAAGAGCTCACTGTGTACACCAGGTACCAGTATTCACACCACAGATTTCTTTTTTTATTTGTTTGAAACAGAGTCTTGTGTCACCCAGGCTGGAGTGCAATGGGGCGATCTTGGCTCACTGCAACCTCTGCCTCCCGTGTTCAAGCAATTCTCCTGCCTCAGCCTCCTAAGTAGCTGGGATTACAGGTGCCCACCACCATGCCTGGCTAATTTTTGGTAATTTTTAGTAGAGATGGGGTTTCCCCATGTTGGCCAGGCTGGTCTCGAACTCCTGACCTCAGGTGATCCATCCGCCTAGGCATCCCCAAGTACTGGGATTGCAAGCGTGAGCCACCGTGCCCAGCCCACAAATTTCAAATTCAGTCTACTTGGGATTTTGTCCATTGAAACCTACCCAGTTTTATAATGGAAACGGGGAGGGTAAAAATCATTTTAAAGAAATTTGCTAAGCATCTGAATTTACAAGACTCTTAAGAACAGAAACATATCCCAACCCTCAAAGACTTCAACTTTCACCTTTAAACCTTATGTTTCTTTTTAACCATAGTATTTTTCAGCTGGAAAAACAAACCCTTCCAGACTACTTGGAAAAAAAAGGGCGGGGGGGAACACAGGGGACCTGTCCTTAATGAGTGAAAACTGCAATATTAAATACTAGACACTTTTAAATTAATTTGCCTAAATATATTGTGACTTTTCAAACAAGTGAAGAACTACATACAGTAAGCTATGTTCCATCACTACATTTTCACATTTATAAGACAATAAACTCTCAAAATCATATGTTGAAATAATCCTTATGGTTAAAACTGTAACCGGTTAAGGTGAAATTTTAAAATAAACACTCATAAATAACAGTTGAGATCACCAGAACAGCTAAAAGCTAACATCTTGGGAACAGTTTTAATAAAAATACATTATTTCAATTATTGTTTTAAATCTTAGAGAACAAATTTCCTAATTAAATTGGGCTTTATCAACAATAGAACAGGTGTACACTATTTCACCCAAAAAGTGTTTCTGTGAAAAAGTACTGGCAGAACAAATCTAAGTCACTAGAAAAATTGAATTCTCATTTTAGAGGTACTTAATCTTCTTTCTGCTAAAGCTTCCACTGGCAAACTGTAGTTAGCTTTCAGCTGGTTATCCACAAACAAGCCCTTAAAAACGATCACTTCAACATATTAGATGGCTGAGAGAGAGAGAGAAAGAGAAAGAGAAGGAAGGAAAGAAAGAAAACAAGTGTTTAGAAGGATGTGGAGAAATAGGAACCCTTGTGCACTGTTGGTGGGAATGTAAACTGGTGCAACTGCTATAGAAAACAATATGGTGGTTCCTTGAAAATTAAAAAGGGTTACCATATGATCCAGCATCCCTCTTCTGGATATATATCCCAAAAAAGTGAAAGCTTAAGAGAGATTTGCAGACTCATGTTCATAGCAGCACAATAACCAAGATGTGGAAGCAACCCAAGTGTCCATTGCTAGAGGAATGGAGAAACAAAATATGGTACATATAATGGAATATTGCTCAGACTCAAAAAGGAAGAAAATTCTGACACATGCTACAATATGGATGAACCTTGAGGACATTACACTAAGTGAAATAAGCCCATTACAAAAATATTAAAACCCTATGATTCTATTTATATGAGGCATCTAGAGTAGTTAAATTTGCAGAAACAGAAAGTAAAATGGTGGTTGCCAGAGGCTGAGGAGAAGGGGAAACTGGGAGTTGTTTAATGGGTATGATTTCAGCTTTGCAAGATGAAAAAGTTCTGGAAGTTAGTTGCACAATGTGAATGTATCTAACACTACTGAACAGTACACTTAGAAATGGTTAAGATGGTAAATTTTATGTTAATATTTTTAAACTACAATTTAAAAAAACAATCAAAAGCTATAAGAAAAAAGCCATGAGGTAATCACAATTTTCGTTTTTACGAAACAAACATTTTTAATTTTGTTTTAGAAATTCAGGTTTTAGATATTAGATTTCTCTAAAGGGATGTCTGGCAAATAGATAAGGGTTTATAAATTTCTACTGCAGAAAACATGAACATTAATACTCAATGCATATACAAAACAGTTAATTATTGATGTGTCAAGAGACCAAGAGATATAATTATTTTTAAAATTCCAAAGCCTATCGTTAATTTAAACATTCTCACCATATTTTTACCAAAAATACTGAGCAACAAGAAGTTTGGCTTGTCTTAGTTTCAAATTATCTTTCTAACCTTCCAGAGTTAAGCAGAAAACACATACACACACTGGGTAAAATCCACCCACTGGATAACTAGTCACAAAGTTTAAAAAATCAATTTCTTGATCGGAAACTCATCCAACACCACATTTAAATTTAGATTATTTTCTCCTGGTTAAGAAACAGACTTGTGTTAATCTTAGATAAAGGGATACAGTATTTCAAGTATCTAAATTTAAAAAAATGATATATTAAGAGAAGGCATCTATGAACACACGATTTAACCCAAATCTTTAACATCCATGCACATCAATTTTTAATTTCACCACCAAACATAATAAACTATTTTGAGTTCTTCCAGAAAAAAAAAAAAATCAGTCAAGAGACTAATTAATCCCCCTCAGCTTTCTATACACCACTCTTGACATACAAGAATAGAATGTAACCACAAAATCTAAACCCTGAGCCCAGACACCATTAGAGCCATAGACAATGGCATTAAAAGGAAAGACAATGGAAGTTAACAGGTAGAAAAGCTGACATTCTCCAAACTGCACAAGATGCTCTAAAATAACTTGATAGTTCAGTAAATATGCACGTGTGGAAGAGTGCACTAATATAGACTTCATACAAATTGAGCCACAAAACAGACCAGTAAGGCAAGCTTTAAGTCTTGCCTTCAGATGGAACTCAATGGTCTTAACTCTGGAGAAATTCATAAGCAAAGGACAGTTTTTCTATCATGTAGCTGCTTTACTGAGAATATTTTATCAACTCATTATCTTTCACAAAGGTTAATTTTTACAAAATTGTCTAAACTTTGGCATCAAGACAAAAAATGTTTTAAGTTACTGCCAGTACTAAGACTGCAGTGTCTTGCACATATCTTGCTTAAATCAACAGTAAGACTAGAATGCTGTGTATGTTTGACTCTACATACACAGTATGTAAGTCCAGAGTAAACTCAAAGTTTTCTATTTGGGGAGAAAACACAGGGGTGAGGAATTGTGAAGGACGAGGCCTGGAGTAGAGAGTAGATCAGATGCTCAAGAAAAATAACTGATACTAGGTGCCAATATAACCCAAGGATGCACTCTTGCCCATTTTAACAGGAAAAAAAGCCCTTTTCAAGCTCTGGATCCAATGTTAGTCTTTTCACTTTCAGGAGATAGAAAAGATGCATGAAGACACAGAAAAGAAACTAAAGGAAATAGCTGGAAGGACTAGCAAAAAAGAATTTTAAGAGTTGTGGAAGTTCAAACAAGAATTTTAACAGGTAACATCTATTTTCAAGTACACAGTGTCACCAAGACTCCTGCAATGGGCTAAGTGCTTCACAAGCATTATCTCATTTAACCTTTACAATAACTGCTCAGATGGCTGCTATTCTTATCATCACTTCAAAAGGAGGAAAGAGGCTCAGAGGCATTCAGTAACTTGCTCAAGCTCACAAGTGAAGGGCTGGGACCCTTAACTCAGAGGTATCTGCCTCTACATCCTATGCTCTTAACCACTATATACTGCTTCTGCAAACAAAAGGACAATCAAAATAGAAATATAACGGGAAAAGTTTGCTAATAAATGAGAGAGCTTCTTGACTTTTAATGGCCAAAGTTAATGAAAGGAAATTAAGGAATATCTATTCTCAGAAATTTTACTTTAATGATTCAGTAATTATTTGTTTTGGAAAACTTTGAAGGAGTCTGGCCTGAAGCCTGAAACAGAATCATTACTCTCTTGACATTCCCTTAAAAATCTAAAAATCAAAACACATGTGCTATTAAGTAAGTTCAGTCCCTATAACTAGGAGGCAACATGAAATGTCCTATCTTAAATCTAAAATACCATAGCTATACCCATTTTCTATTCTGATTTCTTCCAATTCTTCAGGTTGAGTTTCCTAGACCTTCTTTTAAAAAGACAAATTTGTTTCCCAAACTCTGACATTGGGAGCTCATTTAAAATGAAAAAAAAAAAAAAATTGCATGAAGAAAATCCCCATCCCTTAAACTCTCAGTTATCTTTCAAAAAACTGTAAATTAGTTAGAAAAGGTCATCTATTATAAACAGCATCTAAAAATGCTGAGTAACCACCACTTATTAAGTGTTTAACTTAATTTTTCAGTTATATCAAGAACTTCCATATTAAGAAATGAATCCATCCAACCCAAGGTTGCTAAGTTTTCAAATGAGAAAATTTTGAAAGTAACAGATGAGCTGAGGAAAATCTAAGAACTCATT
Source organism: Theropithecus gelada (assembly GCF_003255815.1). Lineage (NCBI taxonomy): Eukaryota > Metazoa > Chordata > Mammalia > Primates > Cercopithecidae > Theropithecus > Theropithecus gelada. The sequence continues at coordinate 63,062,346 of NC_037675.1, read as the reverse complement.
TAGAATTGGGGCTGATGAACAGCAGCTAATTTATTCATTCATTCATTTCAAAACTGCTTCTGATATTCTGAACTGATGAATGGCAAAGAAATGAGTTCGATACTGTATATAAAAAGGAATTGATTGGTGCATAATTTAATACATTGTATTAAGTATGATTCAATATATATAAGGATAGAAAACTGGCACTACACAGAGGTAATCTGCCGCTTTATCATTTCATCAAAAGCACTGTAATCACCTCCGCAAAATAAACTGCAATTAATTCCTGGTAACTCTTGGAATGAATTTAAACCTGTTTGCTCACTTTCTGAATTTTGTAAGTGCCTTCTCTGGTGTACACAAACTAAGAATTTAATATTCTATTGAAGAAGGACCAGGAGAAGGGATCTACAAAACAGCAAGAATATAAACAAGTTTATCTTCTGCTGATACTGATTAGGGAAATTAATCTCTCTGCCAGAAGAGTGGAAGGATTTAAGAGCAAAGCCAGTCTACCGACCAAAACTCTTACTCTAAATCTTCAATTCCTTAAATGATTTCCTTAAAAGAATACCAAAGTGGACAAAATTGTGTGTGTGTTGGGGGATGGGGGAGTCCGCTCTTAATACCAGTGGTCCAACTCACAATTCTTAATCTCTAATGTACCCCTTAGGCTCAAACTTCAAGGTGATTTATAAAACTTGCATTAAGTTCTAACCGAGTGATTAACTTACTTTGGATATATGTTGAAGGTTTTCCTTTAATATACTTCAGTTTCAGGAAAATGAAAGAGTTCGAAAATTTTTGCAACATTTTAGTGCCGCATTTCGTTCACTCATCATATACTTTTTTCAGTATCATTAAAACTGTCTGCCTACATTTAACCAGCCCCTACATTTTCATTATTTGAAGAATGAGTGAGGCATGTATTCATTTATAATATCTGCGTTCTCGTGACAGGTGATATGAACTCAAGTATCCAATTCTAAAGTTCTCTTTAAAATGTTGCTATTTCTCTAAATTCCCATTACTCTGACTCTCAGTCTAGGCAAGTTTTTTAAGGCGCTTAAAACGAAACAAAACCTGCACGTGCAAACTAAAAAGTTCGCATCTTAAGGCCATCGCGGCAAATCCCTAGGATGCACAAAGGCAAAGACACCCGCGACGGCTGGACAACTACAGGACAAGATCGCATCCGACCACGCTAGTCCCTCAGTCGGGAACTCAGGGCCCCAAGCCCACTAGGAAGCCAGGACCAGCGTGCAGGGTCCGCCCCAGGGCCGAGTTTTCAATGGAACCGGAGAGGATGGGGGCGGGAAGGAGCGGAAGCTCCGGGTGCAAACCGCGGCTACCGAGCTGCAGCTCATTTCTCTTCCCGGGGTTTTCGGGCTGGGTAAAGTCCCCTCCGGATGCGGCCACAGAGCAGGCTGGGTTTCTGAGGCGGGTAGGTGGGCGGCGCGAGGCCCCCACGGCCGGCGGGGAGGGCAAGCAGGGCTCAGATCCCGGCCCCTGAAAGCACTTTCGAGGCGTCTCCCACCCCCCACGACAAGATGGCGACGTGGACAGCGGGGGAGCCCGGCCGGCGAGGTTGGGGGAAAGAGAGGGGAGGGGAGAAGTCGCAGAAACAAAAAGGCTGCCCCCCCACCCCCAGGAGCGCCGAGGCCGGCCCGGGAGCCCAGGGCGGGACGGCGGGCGGGGGCGCCGGCGGCCGGCCGAGGGAATGGGCTTACTTTTTCTTGTCGTTCGCGCCGCCGGCGCCCTCCATGGTGAATCGGTCCCCGCGATGCCTTCACGCCGGGCGGCCCCCAGGCTCGCTCCGGCCTAAGCGCTGGCTCCCTCCACACGCGGAGAGAGAAGGCAAGGCAAGTCCAGAGGTGGGGGTGCGAGGCGGGAAACACCTCGTGAGACCAGAAGCAGGAGAAGCGGGCGGCAATCGCCGGGGTCCGGGCCCGGCTCCGAACCTCTCCTCAGGTGGCTTGTCAGGGCCCAGCCCGACGCACTGGCCGAAGCGACCGCGAGGGTGATCCTCTTGTCCCCTCAGACGAGGCAGCACTGTGCACTGAGGAGCTGAGGCAGCGTCAGGGGGCGGGCAAGGGCGGAGGCGCGCTTGGGCGCGCAGGGAGGGGAGGGGGCGGGAGCGCGCCCGCCCGCCTGCCCAGGCCGGCGCGCGCTCCCGCAGGCCCGCCTCACCTGAGGTGGAGGCGGGTTCCTCGAGAGCCAATGGCGAGCCACGCAGGCGGCCAGCCCACGTCGCTCTCAGCCAATCAGGAGGCGGTCAGCTGAGGCACAGCTGGGACGTGCTGCGGCGCTCACGTGGTAGTCTGTGTTTAGCGGCCGAGGAAAGAGAAAGGAGCTGGGGGCGCGGCTCAGCGCGGGTTTGGGGACTCTGCAAGGCGGTGCCCAGCTTTGGGAGGCGCTGCTGAGAAGGGATTTCGGTTGCCTGGTCCCAAACCTGCATCATATTTTCCTACTCTTCGTGCAGCAATGTAATGCTGCCGCTCTCTTTCTCCTCGGCCGCAGTGCTGAGCGTGACTGCCGCCCAACTCTGCTGAGCTCTCTGTTCAAAAAAGCGGACTTCGCCTCGTGGCTGCAAGCCCTTCTTTGGTCTCGTTGCTCAGATGTGTTACAACGGGGTCTTTCCTTGCCGGGTTACCTAACCATGGGTCAATGTCACCCACTGCACCTTTGCCATGGGACACAGGGGAACTCACCTTGTCCACTAAGTTTTTCTGTGGCGGAGTTTAATAACTGAATAAATGCAATTTAAAATAAAAATTAACTCCTCTTGCTGTAAACTTCAAGGGAAATAAAGTTGCAGGGAAATCTTAAAATCTGAAACTATGTTAAGCATTCACAAATAGGTATAAATGACTTTAATAAGCATATAAACCAATTTCGGGGAAAGAGTAGAAAAAATGGTCTTTGGCAACTTTGCAAGCTACTAAATAAAACGTAATCATTTTTGTCTTTGGAGGCATAATGGATATAAAAGTGTCTTCAAGACTGTCAGTCTTATAAAACAAAAGAATATATTTTGAGCCCAATAAAGGAGCATTGCACATATATCTCTACTTGGCGCTAAATTATTTTACTTCTCACCTTTGCGTTACGAGTTTCTTGTTAAAACCTAGCTTTGGGTTGTAAATATAAATATCCGTAGTGGCTTTCAATTGTATTAGCATGTAAAAACAATGGTCTATATAAAAGCATCAAACTCTGATAAGACAACAACCAATGTATACAGCACCTCTTTCTAACTGGTCGGTAGACCTACAAAGATACGATTCAACATTGACCTTAGCGGACATCGTGGTTCCAGCTACTCAGAGGGGTAAGGCTGGAGGATCCCTTGAGCCTGGGAGTTCCAGCCTAGAGAACAATAGCGAGACTCCATCTCTTTAAAAAACTTTTGGTCTTCACGCTACTTTTGTTTTTTCAGATCTACAACACTAAATGATATGTATTATGTCTTGAAAAGAACCATGGGAAATGCCTGAAGAGAAAAAAGAACTCAAAATAATTACTCCTAATTTATTTTTTAATTGTGGAAAGAATAATTCTGTAAATTAAAAAACTTTTAGTTTAACATTCTGAAGATACTGTGTTAAGAACACTGGCTCCAGAATCAAGCGTGAGCTTGTACACAGGCTTTGAAACTTACTGCCAAGTCATTAATCTCTCCATAACTCAGTTTACTTATTTATAAAATCGATCTAAAGGTGTCTATACCACAGTATTATGGATAGTTAGATGAGATAATACATGTATACTTAGAACAACATCTGGTGCCTAGTAAGCACTCAGTAAATGTTAGCTCTTAGTATTGTTGGTGGCATTATTATTATTATTATCATTATTATTATTATTTTGAGACGGAGTCTCGCTCTGTCCCCCAGGTTCGAGGGAAGTGGTGCGATTTCGGCTCACTGCAACTCTGTCTCCCAGCTTCAAGTGATTCTCCTGCCTCAGCCTCCCAAGTAGCTGGGATTACAGGCGCCCACCACCACACTTGGATAATTTTTGTATTTTTAGTAGAGACGGGGTTTCACCATGTTGGCCAGGCTGCTCTCAAACTCCTGACCTCAGGTGGTCCGCTCACCTGGGTTCCCAAAATGCTGGGATTACAGGCATGAGCCACAGTGCTGGCCTGTTATCATTATTATTGCCCTCAAATTTATTCCTCTGTTAACAGTAATTACTCGGGCTTCTCCTACAGTTTAGCCATTTTTAACTATCCAAGAATACCAATTATGTTAATATAAATCCACATATATTCTCTGTTTTCAACTTGGGAACTGCCCATAGTGTTCCCACCCTCATTTATGAGGATAGCTGCAGAGATCTTCAATCATTTCCCTTTTCATTATACTTATAGCAATTCTCTCTGGCCAGTGATTACAGTATATAATGTTTGTGACATCAAAAGACAAGCATTTTGTAACAGTAACTCTAAAGTCATTTAAAAATTTTTTGGATCATTTCAAAAGTTTAAAACACAGTGATAATTTGATCAGCAAAAAATATTTTTGAACATTCATTAAATTTGCCCTAAAGTTAATTTTCCTTTTCAAAAATGTATAAAATATATATATATATATATATATATATATATATATTTTTTTTTTTTTGGAGACAGAGTCTCGCTTAGTCGCCCAGGCTGGAGTGCAGTGGCGCGATCTCGGCTCACTGCAAGCTCCGCCTCCTGGGTTCACGCCATTCTCCTGCCTCAGCCTCCCAAGTAGCTGGGACTACAGGCGCCCGCCGCCTCGCCCGGCTAATTTTTTGCATTTTTAGTAGAGACAGGGTTTCACCGTGTTAGCTAGGATGGTCTCGATCTCCTGACCTCGTGATCCGCCCGCCTCGGCCTCCCAAAGTGCTGGGATTACAGGCGTGAGCCACCGTGCCCGGCCTAAAATATATTTTTATGTATGTGTTCATATGTGTATACACAAATATAAATATGAAAATGGAAAGGAAAGTAGTATATGTGTATGTATATATGTGTATATACAAATATAAATATGAACATGGAAAGCAGTAATATTCAACCAACTAATTTTCATATAGTTACAAAGACACCAAATACTATCCCCTAATTCAAACAATCCTATTAAATAACAGACACCAAAAAGGAAAATTTCATATAGGATAAAATTTTAAATTCACCTGTTTAGAACTACTTAACAAATGCATTTAGGTTATTACTATGTAAGTATATCTTAAACAGTCATTTAATCACTTTCTAACTGCAGAACTTTCTGAGTAGACTACAAGATTATTTGCAAATGACCCCGTTGACCCATATTTAGTAGGAAATTGGGCAGTGAATCAGGAGGCTAGGTAAAACTTGAAATTTTGATTACTACTAAATAATATAGAGCATTGAGCCTTTTGAAAGTGAAATGCATCAGATGCACAGAGTTTATAGGGTATTAAACTATGCAAGAAGACCTAGTATTCAGTAAACGATTCCTGGCCTATTATTACCCTTCGTTGTTTCTTTTTCTTTAAGCTATTCATAACAAGAACAATGGCAGCAAAAGGGTATTGTTTGGAAGGAAAGTGCTTAGACAATAAGAGGGATTAAAAATCTTTTTTTTTTTTTTTTCCTTTCAAGAATCAAAACACAAAGTATCTGTAATGCCAACACTTTGGGAGGCTGAGGCAGGAGGATCACTTGAGGCCAGGAGTTTGAGACCAGCCTGGGCAACAAAGTGAAACTCCCATCTCTACAAAAAATTTTAAGAGTTAGCTGGGCTTGGTGGTTAGTGCCTGTAGTCGTAGCTACTCTGAAGGCTGAGGCGGGAGGATCACTTTCTCCCAGGAGTTCAAGGCTGCAGAGAGGTATGATTGTGCCACTGCACTCCACCCTTGACAGAGCAAGACCCTGTATCTTAAAAAACAACAATAACAAAACACACACACGCATGCAGACACACAAAATAAAATGTATATTTATCTGAGTTTAGGGGGAATATAAACAGACTGAAAATTTGATACTAGCACTTTTCAATTATGATAAATATTTCTAAGATGAGTTTACAAAGGAACACCAAGGGGCTTTCAGTTTCCTGTTCAACGTGTAAAGAACTTGGAAGTTGTCGCTCCCATCCTCACAACAAGAAAAAAAAGCTAAACAAACTGAAATCAATAACTCTTCTTAGATCCACCAGAGAATTGAGGTCACAGGAAAAACTACTGCCCTAAAAACTAGAGAGACAGACAGATAGATACAGAGAATCCCAGCTTTTCAGAGAATCCCAGTTTACCAGGAGCAGAGCCCAGGCACAGAAGCCAGAAGCTGAAGCTAGTTTCACAGCTGGAGCCAACATCAGTAGGAACACTTAACTGTAATTGGGAAATTGCTGGAGGCTCAGTGCAGACTAGCTTGAGAGTTAAAAACTCCAAGGGTTTTTAGAAGGGCTAAAGTCTGAGAGGGACCTTAATACTTACCTCAGTTTCACCTCTACGAATCCTGTCAGATTCTCACTATAAAGATCTGAGGAAAATCTGCTTTGCTTTTGCCAGGGAGAAGGGGTAAGTAACCATCGTGAAATACTCTCAGGACTCTCTGTTCTTCTTAACAAGACCTGGCCTCAAGGGAAACTCTCTATCAGAGCCTAACCAAGTGAATCTACCAAAGGCTAACCAATCTGGAGGAAGGGAAATTACCAACTCTAGTCAGCTGTAGCCTTCCACACGGGAGAAGGGAAATACTCAACTCAAGCTCACTAAAAGACTTGAGTCCTAATCATAGGACTGTAGAAAGCTCTCCTCTCCCCCTTACCTTACCACCACATCAGAAGAGCTCCTGTGTAACAACGGGGCATTACAGCTAAAAGAACTCAAACCTCAGACCCTATTTTAAGAGTCTCTGGGGACATCCAAAGACAACATAAGAAGCAAAAACAAGGACACAGTAGGAAATTTTAGCCTCTGACACCACGAACAGTAACAAAGCCTACCTCTTAGCCAGATAAACATGAAACCTCACACAAAAGGCCTAAGTTCCTTTTACCTGATACAGCATGTCTGGCTTTCACCAACGACAACGATGACAAAAAAAATTACAAAATATGCTAAAAGGCAAAAAACACAGTCTGAAGAGACAAACCAAACATCAGAATCAGATTCACATATGGCAGAGATTTTTGAATTTCAGACCAAAAATTTTAAATAAATATGATTAATATGCCAAGGGTTCTAAGGAAACAGTGGGTAACATGCATGAACACATGGGTAATGTACACAGAGATATGGAAGCTCTAAGAAAGAATAAAAAGTTAATGCTAGAAATAAAAAACAATAGAACAAATGAAAAATGCCTTTAATGGGCTCATCAATAGACTGGATACAGCCAAGGAAAGAATAAGCAAGCTTGGAGATATGTCAGTACAAACTTCTAAAACTGAAATGCAAAGCAAAAAAAAGAAAAATGAAAAATAGGGAACTGAATACCTATGTACTGTGGCTGCGAGACAATCACAAAAGTTATAACCTAACTGTAATGAAGGTAGCAAAAGAGAAGAGAGAGGGCAAGGAAAGAAGAAATAGTTAAATAATGACTGAGAATCTTCCAAAATCAATGACTAATACCAAACCACAGATCCAGGTATCTCAGAGAGCACTGACAGGATAAACGCGAAAAAAATCTACACCTGGACTGGCCAGGGATGGTGACTCGTGCCTGTAATCCCAGTTCTTTTCAAGGCCAAAGTGGAAGGATCACTTGAGCCCAGGAGTTGGACAGTTAGAGGCCAGCCTGGGCAACATAAGGATACTCTGTCTTTACAAAAAATAAAAAATTAGCCTGAGTGGGTGGCATGTGCCTGTAATCCCAGTTACTTGGGTGGCTGAGGCGGGAGGATTGCTTGAGCCCAGGAGTTCAAGGCTGCAGTGAGCTATGATGGCACCACTGTGCTCCAGCCTGGGCAGCAGAGCGGGACCCTGTCGCGTGTGTGTGTGTGTGTGTGTGTGTGTGTGTGTATGTGATGGAGTAGGACTCTGTCACCCAGGCTGGAGTGCAGTGGCACAATCTTGGCCCACTGCAACCTCCGCCTCCTGGTTTCAAGCGATTCTTCTGCCTCAGCCTCCCGAGTAGTTGGGATTACAGGTGCCTGCCACCAGGCCTGGCTAATTTTTGTATTTTTAGTACAGACGGGTTTCACCGTGTTGGTCAGGCTGGTCTCGAACTCCTGACCTCAGGTGATCTGCTCGCCTTGTCATCCCAAAATGCTGGCATTACAGGCGTGAGCCACCGTGCCCAGCCTAACCCTGTCTCTTAAAGAAACAAATAAACAAAATCTTCAAAATCTACGCTTAGGCATAGTATTTTCAAAACTGTGGAAAATCAAAGACCAAGAGAAAATCTTGAAAGAAGGGGCTAGGGGCAAGGGAGTATGGGAGTGAGAGAAAACACCTTACTTATAGAGGTGGAACAGTAAGAGTTACATCAAACTTCTTTTCAAAAACCATGCAAGCAAGAAAAGTGTGAGATGAAATACTTAAAGTGTTAAAAGAAAAAACTCACCAATCTAAAATTCTGTACTCAGTGAAATTAACCTTCCAAAGTATTGGAGTAAAAATTAAAGGAGTACATTATCCTTCTTTCTTAAAAAGAAAGTCTGACTTTCTCAGACAAATAAAATGGAGGAAATTTGTTGCCAGTTGAGCTGCCTTGCAAGAAATGTTAAAACAAGTTCCTCAGAAAGAAGAAAACTAATATAGATCAGAAAACTGAATCCACAAGGAAAGGAAGAACATTATAAAAGGAATAAATAAAGGTAAAATAAAATATTTTCTTTTTCTTAATTGGTCTAACACATAATAGTTTGTTCAGAAAAAGAATAGTAAAAATGTATTCTGGATTATTTTATGGAAAATGGAAATGAATGACAGCATTGTTAAAAGGGATGGGACAGAGGAATTAAGAATACTGTTATAAGGTACTTGTACTACCAGTAAAGCTGTATAATCTTATTTGAAAGTGGACGTGGATTAGTCATAAATGTATATTTGCAAACTCTAGGGCAACCAGTAAAAATTTTTTTCTAAAGTATAATTGATATGCTAAGAGAGGAGAAAGAATGGAATTATGTAGACTGCTCAATTAAAACCAAAGAAGACAGAAAATGAGTGGAAGACAATACAGAAACAAAGGACAAGAGCAAAAAAGAGAATGCCAAAGAATTGACAAAACACAACCAAACAAAAAATCTCCTGAAACAAATAAGCTATTATAGCAAAGTTGCAGGATATAAGGTTAATGTACAAGAGTCTATTTCTTTCCTGTATACAGCAAGGAACAGTTGGAATTTGAGTTAAAAACACAATACTGGCCGGGTGTGGTGGCTCACGCCTGTAATCTTAGCACTTTGGGAGGCCAAGACAGGAGGATCACCTCACGTTAGGAGTTCGAAACCAGCCTGGGCAACAAGGTGAAACCCCATCTCTACGAAAAACAAAAAACAAAAAACAAAAATTAACCAGGTATGGTGGCAGGTACCTGTAATCCCAGCTACTCGGGAGGCTGAGGCAGGACAATTGCTTGAACCTGGGAGGCGGAGGTTTCAGTGAGCTGAGATTGCATCACTGCACTCCAGCCTGGATGACAAGAGCAAGACTCTGTCTCAAAAAAAAAAAATTACCATTTACTTTAGCATCAAAAAACTGAAATACTTAGGTATAAATCTAAGAAAATGTGTATAAGATCTATATGAGGAAAACTATAAAACTCGAATGAAATAAAACAAAGGAATCTAAATAAATGGAGAAATAGTTCATGTTTATGGAAAGGAAGATTCAATATTAACAGGTCAGTTCTTTTTCCAGTTAACTTATAGATTTAATACAATCCAAATCAAAACCCCAGCAACTTATTTTGTGGATATCAACAAGCTGATTCTAATGTTTACATGGAAAGGCAAAACCAAATAACCAGAATGGTATTGAAGAAGAACAAATTCAGAGGACTGACACTACTACTACTTCAAGACTATAATATAAACCTACAGTAATCAAGACAGTGTAGTATTGGCAAAAGAATAGACAAACAGATCAGTGGAACAGAATTTAGAGCCCAGAAATAAGCCCACACAATAGCCACCAAAAATAGCCATTCGTTTTTGACAGAGAAACAAAGGCAATTCAATAAAGAATAATTTTTTTTTTTTAGCAAATAGTGCTGGAACAACTAGATATCCACATGCAAAGAAAATTAAATATAGACTCTGACCTTATTACACCTATCACAAAAATGAACTCAAAATGGATTCTAGACCTATATGTAAAATGGAAAACTGTAAAGTTTCTGGAAAATGACATAGGAAAATTTCTAGGTTGACCTTAAGTTTGTCAATGAATTTTTAGATACAACACCAAAATTACAATTCATGAAAGAAAAAATTGCTAAGTTGGACTTCATTAAATTTAGAAAACCTTTTCTCTGCAAAAGACACCGCTAAGAGAATGAAAAGCCACACATTGGGAGAAAATATTTGCAAAACACATGTCTGATAAAGGATTTGTATCCGAAATATACAAAAAAACTCTTAAAACTCAACAAAAGGAAAATAAATAACCAAGTTAAAAAGTGGGCATAAGATCTGAACAAACCTTGCTAAAGATGTACAGATGACAAACAAGCATACGTAAAGATGCTCTACATCATATGTCATTAGGGAATTGCAAATTTTAAATAACAATGAGATACCACTACATTCTTAAACTACTAAAATCCAAAACACTGGTAATACCATATGCTGATGAGGCTGTGGAGCAACTGGAACTCTCTTTTATTGCTGGTGAAATGCAAAATGGTACAGCCACTTTGAAAGACAGTTTGTTAGTTTATTACAGTGCTAAACAGAGTCTTACCATACAATCCAGCAATTGCACTCCTGGTTATTTGCCTGCATGGGTTGAAAACTCATATGTTACCTGAAAACAAATGTTATAGCAACTTTATTCATAATTGCCAAAAATTGTAGACAATCAAGATTTGCTAATAGGTGAATAGATAACAAATTGTGCTGCATCTATACAATGAAGTATTATTCAGCAATAAACAGAAATGAGCTATCAAGCCACCAAAAGACTTGGAGGAAATTTAGATGCTTATTGCTAAGTGAAAGAAGTCAATCCAGAAATCCTATATATTGTATGATTCCAACTTTATGGCATCCTGGAAAAGGCAAAACTATGGAGCTAGTAAAAAGATCAGTGGCTGCTAGAGATTAACAGGAAGAGGGGAGGGATGCATAGGTGGAACATAGGGGATTTTTTAGGACAGTGAAACTATTCTGTATAGTACTCTAATGGTAGATACGTGACATTATGCATTAGGCAAAACCCATAGAATTATACAGCATTAAGGGAGAACCTTAATACAAACTATGGACTTTAGTTAATAATCATGTATCAATATTGGTTCATAAATTGTAACAAGTGTACCAAACTAATGCAAGATGTCAATAATAGGGAAAACTATGAGTTTGGGGGTGGTGAGGAAAGAGAGAGTATATGGGAATTCTCTGTACCTCCTGTTCAATTTTTTCTTTAAACCTAAAACTGCTCTAAGAAATAAAGTCTATTAATTAAAAGGAAAAAAACCTGAATACTTTTTATTTTTTATTTTTTTTGAGACGGAGTCTTGCTCCATCGCCAAGCTGGAGTGCAGTGGTACGACCTCAGATCACTGCAACCTCCACCTCCTGGGTTCAGGCGATTCTCCTGCCCCAGCCTCCCAAGTAGCTGGGACTACAGGTGCGTGCCACCATGCCCAGCTAATTTTTTTGTATTAGTAGAGATGGGGTTTCACCATGTTGGCCAGGATGATCTCTATCTCTTGTTGGCTAGGATAGTCTCTATCTCTCGACTGGTGATCCACCCGCCTCGGCGTCCCATAGTGCTGGGATTATAGGCATGAGCCACTGAGCCACTGCGCCTGGCCTGAATACCTTTTTAAAAATTAATCCAAGACCACTTTAAAAATACCCCCCCCTTTTTTTTTTAACCAAAGTCATGTTTTCCTATCTTTCTGAATGAAGCAAAAGGGTTGATGTGTAAGAATAAACCTTAATAAAACATCCCATTCACTATATTCTGACTAGAAAGGAAAATGATATTAGGTATTTCTCCCACATCAAAGTCAATTGGAAGATTCTCAAAAGCCACAGTTCCATAAGATATTCCATTTCTAGAAAAAGAAGACACAACAGGGAACGGATTTGCATTTTTGAAAATTAATGGTAATACTCTCCCCTGATTCAGACACTTACAGGATTTCAATGTATTTCTTCACTCATAAAATTAATTTTAAATTGTTAAAATGATCAATATCAATAGCCGAACAGTAAATAGCATAGCTAGGTATAAGTTGGTATGCTAATAAATAGAAAAGGACAGGCATGGCGGCTCCTGCCTGTAATCTCAGCACTTTGGGAGGCCAAGGTGGGAGGATTGCGTGAGCCCAGGAGTTTGAAGCCAGTCTGGGCAACATAGTGCAACCCCATCTCTACAAAAACATTTAAAAAATTAGTCAGGCATGGTAGTGTGTGCCTGTAGTCTCACCTATATGGGAGGTTGAAGCAGGAGGATTGCTTGATCCCAGGAGGTTGAGGCTGCAGTGAGCCAGGCTCCTGCCACTTCACTCCAACCTGGGTGACAGAGTGAGACACTTTCTCAAAATAAATAAATAAATAACCAGCAAAAGGATATTTATTAAGAATCTGCTTTGCAGGGCCGGGCACAATGGTTCATGGCTGTAATACCAGCACTTTGGGAGGCCGAGGCGGGTGGATCACGAGGTCAGGAGTTCAAGACGAGCCTGGCTAACATAGTGAAACCCCGTCTCTACTAAAAATACAAAAATTAGCCAGGCGTAGTGGCGTGTGCTTGTAATCCCAGCTACTTGGGAGGCTGAGGCAGGAGAATCGCTTGAATCTGGGAGGTAGAGGTTACAGTGAGCCGAGATCGCGCCACTGCACTCTAGCCTGGGCGACAGAGCAAGACTCCATCCTGAAAAAAAAAAAAAAAAGAATCGGCTTTGCCTGCTTTCTATCTTCCATCCCAGACAATACAATGTGTAAACTTACTTAGATTATATCCTTTTATAATTCATTAATTCAATATATTGTGTCCATTCTACTGTGCGTCAGACATATATTTTGGTTTAATCTGTAGGTTTGTGTGCCACTGTAGATAGAGTGTGAGCTCCTTATGGCCTGGAACACTTTTATCTTGGCAGTCCCATAATCTAGGATCAGTGCCCAGCACACAAGGACAATCATTTCTTGAGCACCTGCTACATTCCAAACACTGTAATAAGCATTTTAGATACGCTCTTTCCTTTAAACATCATGACAGCCCTATGAGGTAGGACTTCTAGTAATCACATTATGCATCAGTAAGGTAATGGTCAAAGAGGTATGGTCAAATACAAAGCCAGAAAGCTAGGAAGCAGTGGAAACAGGATTATAGACCATGTCGCTCCTTTATTCTACTCCAACTGCGATAATAGTGTGTAGGAAATGCTCACAGCCATGGAATGTGGAGGTGGGGGGAATTACTGCAGGGGAAAAAACATAGGTCATCTTCCTGGAGTGTCAATTTTAGAATGAGAGAAAATTGAGTGATAAAACTACATGTGTAATTTTTGGATATGTTTTACATTTTAGTTAAAAATTTTTCAAATACAGCAAATGAGCAAATACACAAAAGTTCTCCTGACTTCCTTAGACTCTTCCTTCTCTCTAGAGGTCACTGCTGCTATCAATTATTTGTGTACCTGTCTGGAGGTATTCATTTAGTATACCAAAATATCTGTGTTTAGTGTCCTTTCCTTTGTGTATAAATGATAGAATAGTATATGCTTTGTCTATCTGCTGAATGTATTTCATACTACAATATTGTTGGAGATTATTTCTTATAAATTCACACACATCTAATATTTTAAGTATTTTATATATCCTACATCTATTTATTTTTAAATGTTTATTTAAAGATTTTATATGTCATACATATCATATTAATAAACATAAAAGGACAGGCATAATGGCTCATGCCAGTAATCCCAGCACTTTGGGAGATTGAGGTGGGAGGATTGCTGAAAACAAATGTTTAATGTTTTAAATATTATAAAATAAGCAGGTATATATGTAAAATATTTAAAATATTAAATATTTTAAATATAAATATTTTATGTGATATAAAAATGTTTTTATAAAGTAAACAGATGTATGATAAAGTCAACAAAATCACAAGAACTTTAAAATTAATGTGGCATTAATATTTATAAACAAATATCTTTTAAATTTAATTGCAAATAAAATTAGGTTTCTCTAGGCAGATTAGCAAAGAGACATTTAATAGCTAGGAAGACAAACTTTTATAGAATGAGAACCTTAGATATTACGGTTTGCTTCAGGAAAACCCCACCATATCAATTTCCTTATCTGTTTGTGAAAGCTATCAACCTTAAATGAGATGTAAATAGAGAAAATTACTTTCCACCTCTATTCACTATTCCAACCAGTTAGAAAATTAGGGTTTTTTTTTTTTTCCTTTGTCCTTACTATCTACAGAGTGAGTACAATGATTCTGCATCTCATACATCATTTTTCAGCAGCAAGGACACTAAATCTCTTTATTGTAAATGACTAACAATTTCAAAATCCAGTTCAAACCAGCTTAGATGTATCTGATTTTTATGAAAGCGAAGGGTGAAAAATAGCCAATGAATCTAAGAATTCTTCTACTATGGAATTCACCTGCTAGATTTTGACCAAGCTACTGTGACATGAATTAATATTATATAGTTATGTTTGTATTTGGGGCAAAAATTTAAATGTATTTAAATGTCTCTACAGGAGAAACATCTTCAAGTTCTATATACAGTCTGCTGAACTTCTGCCAAAACACTGCTGAACAATAACTCTTGTTAATTGGTGAATCTTCCAGAATTTTTGTGCATTTCCATCCGATTTTGTTTCAATGCTACGAAGAAAACTCTTTTTCTCATATAATAATAATACAGGCAGTCAGGTGATGGACAGTAGGTGAGAGAATCTCAAATAAATCTTAGGACACAAGTTTTTACTTCTATAAGCTATTGTGATACAGTCATTCTCCCCAAAACAACTGTGGTTTATATCAGGAAGAAAAACACTATCAAAACATTGAAAATGCCAGTGAACGTGGCATTTAAAAGTTATTTTTTTCCCCTAACTGTTAATTTTCACTACAAGTTGTATCTTTTTTATTTGGGGATTTTTACGATTTTAAAATGAAAAACTGTAATAGAAGACTTAAAGCAGAGAAGAAAGAAGGATCATACATAGCTTAATATTTATCCTAACTTGGTTTTCTTCCCATGTGCCCTAAGCCACTGGCAATTCATATTTTCCAAATTTTGGGTGGATAATGTTTTCCCTTTGATTTTTTTTTTTGTGGGTAATGAAGGAACATTAGCTCTTTGGCTCTTATATTGGAAAACTTATAAAATTTCCTTTGGTTAAGTGTGTCAGAACTTGTCTATGAAAAAGCAGAAGCAGTCACAAGAAGTTGATTAATTTTATACCTGGACTTGCAAAGACAGGTTAGCTACTCTCTTGTGTGAGTGTAAATTACATGGCAGTATCAAGTAAGCCAGAGCTTCGCAGGATTATCTTATTACAGGGATCATGATATTAAATAGGTACTATGTGCCAAGTTTTGGGGTGGATCTTGGGAATTACAGACATCCTCTAACGTTACCTTGACCAACACTTTCTAGTTCTGACTATACCTCCATCTCTCACTTTTTGTCTGCTCTTCTAGGATCATAAGAGACAAAAGGAAGACCATCCAGTGGGTTGTATCTGTGTTTAGACAGAGAATCATCTGGATTCTTGAACTGACTGTCTCTACCACATCCCCCATGTGACCAGGCGAACAGAACATTTTCTGATTTTGCTGCACAGACATTCTCCAAACCCTGTTCCAGATCCTCTTAGCAAGATCTATCGCAACTAGGTTCAGGAACAAGAGTTTGCCTCAAGGTCTTGTTGCTATTGATATTTCATTGATACTTGTTGCTGGAGCAAAGACAAATCCCAGTGCTTGGCTATCTGAGGACCTGTGGGAGGAAATAAGCTGAGAAAACTATGTCTTGGAATAACAGAAGTCCACCCTAAAACACTATTATATTGGTGTAGTGGTGGATAGATGAATGTATGCGTATCTTAAAACAAATCAAGCTCACACAAAATGAGTTATTTTATTGTATGTAAATTATACCTCCATAAAGTTTGTTAGAAATGATACTGTCATAAAGAGGCTCACCACCTGTTCACTGTATTGCTCTTCTAATTTCTGTTCCTTTCCTTTGTGTGATCCTCACCAGACTACATTTCAACTGTCAATTGGTTGATCACCGGGATTTTATCTACACCTTAGCCTATGGTTGTTTATCTCGTCTCTGCCTATGGCCTATTGACTCCTGGATCCCAGCTACATTTTTCAGTACTTTACACACTCTGCTTCCAGTACCCCAACTGGAAGAATATATATAGCAGTTAACTGTCATCTGGCAAAAGGGAGGAAAATTCAGGAGGGTAAAATAGCTGAATGAATTCTCCCTGCTCCAGAATGCAGAGGAAAAATGAAATGGCCAGATGTTAAAAATTTGTTCCTTGCTCTTCCCTGCCCCAGCAAGGGCTGTTCCATGTTTAGGGGATGAAATGCCACTGAGAGTATTAGCAAAAATACATGTGTCATTGAGTCTGAGGAAGATAACTGAGACATACATGTGTTTCTCATAATGCATGTGGGCATCCATAGACATATTCTTAAATGGCTTAAGGACTTGGAAACTACCTCTAGGAAACCTAAAACTTGAATGTTGGTCCAATAGGGTGAAGAAATGTTCCATTGCCTTCCAACTAAAGAAATACACTATCAAGAAGAACATTAGCTGTGTGTTCTATTAGCTTGGGAGAATAACTTATTTTAATACATATGTTACTTTTAAGACCAGTATTTCAGTAAGATATATGCTCTATTATGGCAGTAATTTGTCTGTCTTATTACGTGCTATATCTGCAGTATCTTCTGTACATAACACAGCAAAGGAGCTCAATAAATATAATTTTGTTGCTGCCCTAAAAAGAGTTCCATGAGCACTGGTGTGTAGAAGCTCTGGAAATAAGGAATGGTGTGAATACATATCACATAGCTTACTTGGAAGCCCCGTGAAACCCATGTTGGATAATTGCTGTGTTAACTAATCCCAGAAAAGGGAGAATTAGTGTCCTTGAGAACACTCTTTTATGATGTGGTGAAGTGAATGCTATTTATGGATCAAGACCTTCAGTTCTATTCCTTGAGACCTTGAGTTCCGTTCCTTGAGTTCTGTTCCTCAACAGACCTTGAGATCTGTTCCACCATCCACAATTCCTATAACACTTCCTTCTTTATGCCTCACTTTTTTCATCCTAAAAAAAGGGATTTGAGCATATGATCTCTAATTCTCTTCTAGCTCTAACATTTTATGACAAAGGTCCTCTAAAATAATTTATTTACACAACCCTTAGAAAATTAAGACTGAGAGGCTGGGCATGGTGGCTCACATCTGTAATCCCAGCACTTTGGGAGGCTGAGGCAGGTGGATCATGAGGTCAGGAGATCAAGACCATCCTGGCTAACATGGTGAAACCCCGTTTCTACTAAAAATACAAAAAATTAGCCGGGCGTGGTGGTGGACACCTGTAGTCCCAGCTACTCGGGACACTGAGGCAGGAGAATGGCGTGAACCCGGAAGGCGGAGCTTGCAAAGAGTCGAGATCGTGCCACTGCACTCCAGCCTGGGCAACAGAGCGAGACTCCACCTCAAAAAAAAAAAAAAAAAAAAAAGGAAAAAGAAAATGAAGATTGAGAAAGGTAGACTGAGTATCATAACTAAATAGGTGGACAATTAGAGTCAAACACGAAATTTTTGTTAAGTGTTACAAAAATAAGAATTCTTCAGATTTGAATTGAACATTTAATATTTTCCAAGTGCATTTGCATCCATCAACTTGTTTGATTTTCAAAGCCACCATGCAAAACTATTTAATACATGCACTAAGAAGTAGGTTTATGGCATGAGTTCACAAAGAAAATCAGTGATAGAGGTAAGACTAGGATTCAAATATCCAGAATCCTGTTTCAGTTTTTTTCCTTTTAAATATATATTAAGTTGCTGAGTAAAATATTTTACAAATATTTATTTTGAAAATGTAATAGGGCATTTCTGGGTTGGCTAAAACTAAGATTCCAATACAGCTATGGGGACAGAAATAGGCACCTTCCTCTCCATGTACATCTATTCCATTTGATTTGATTTATAAGGTTGCTGATAAGCCTTTTCAGAAAATAATTGGGATAGCATCAATAATTGGATCTCAGGCATACATAGGAACTTATAGGTTATGAATAATCCAATGGGAGCAAAATATAATAAAAAAATAGCTGAATCTCACAGACAATTTGTCCTATGGGGAAAAAGCCTGGTGTGAACTGGATTTAGCAACAAAAGCTAAGGGATTGAAGAGCAGTTCTGGGTTTTTTGTTGGTTTTAAACACATTAGGTTTTAAGAAATGTTGCTGTGGAACTCTTTAGAGCAGTTTAATACAGAAGGGAGAAAACTTTCCTTTCTCACCTAGCAACTCACTGCTGCTGTGCTATTACAACTTAGCAAGGGTTGAGAGCACTGGTAGCTGGAGAGGCTAGCAAGGATCTGTACCTGGTATAAAACAGGAACATAGCAGAGGCCAGCAGGAGCATCTAAGCAGAGCTGCAGCTGGCATTTAGCTGCACCAGAGCTCAAGCATGGCAGAGGCCAGCCACAGTTAGGAAAGTGAATGGCCTGGACTACTTAATTAATGCATGCAAGACATTCCTCCGGGATTCTCAAAAATCTTTAGGGAATTGGAATTTCTGCCTAAACAGGTGATGACTTCTACTAGCAAAATATCATGCAGGATTCCAAGACAACGAGTACTGTTTTCTGGATTTTGACTCCTCTCAAACCATGCTGTTCTGGCTTGCTTTGTGGTTAGAAGTTTGTCTTAAACTGTCTGAATAATTCTTTTTTTTTTTGTTTGAGACAGGGTCTCACTCAGTCACCCAGGCTAGAGTGTGGTAGTGCAATCTTGGCTCACAGCAACCTCAGCCTTTTGGAATCAAGTGATCCTCTCACCTCAGCCTCCTGAGTAGTGTCAGGCCCACGCCACCACACATGGCTAATTTTTGTTCCTTTTTTGTAGAGACGTGTTTTCACCATGTTGCCCAGGCTGGTCTCCAACTCCTGAGCTCAAGTGATCACCCACCTTGGCCTCCCAAAGTGCTGGGATTACAGGCATAAGCCACCATGCCTGGCCTGTCTAAATAATTTCTAAGCTTATTCGTAGTGAGTGATCTTGATTTCAACTAACTCCTGTATACCATGCAATTTTTTTTTCATTATATTGTTTTAAAATATTTCCAGTGAAGTCTGCTAATATGCAAATTAAACTTTGCCTGAAGTTGAAATGATACTTCATTAAGTTTCTGAAAAATCCAAACCATAAATGAAAGCTATTTTTTGTGTTTGCGGATTTCCTTTGCTAAATTTGTGTCTCATTCACTTTCTAAAAAAAGAATTGTATCAAAAAAGTTTACAAATTTTGTTGACAGTTTTCTTCAGAAAAATATCTGACTTTTGTACATAGAAACCTTATGTACAAAAGTCAGAAAAGTCTGAAAAGGCAGAAAACGTGACTTACTATGTGACTATTTTATTGATGGTTTTAATTATTATAGTGAGAGAGTTATAAAGAACCGGGCTAACATTTTTGCAACTAGTTGATCTGGATGAACAATGCAGTTTAATGCAAGAGCATTAACGCATACTTCTTTTAGGTGAGCTATAAACCTTTGTGTCTTCGAGCCATGGAATTTGTGTCTTCCAGCCATGGAATTTGTGTCTTCCAGCCATGGAATTTGTGTCTTCCAGTCATGGAATTTGCTCCATCAGAAGCACAGGACACCTGATTCTCCAATGGCACTTGTCTTGTATCAAACAAAAACTTTATAGTAGCAAAAATCGATGTTCTAGTATAGTCAGTTTCCAAAGAACTTACGAACATACCTTCTTGTAATATACAATCATCATTGAGACAACAAACAATTGCCATTAGGAGTGTTTTATTGTCAGTAACTTTCATTAATCTGAATAAAAATTTTTTCTTGTTTTTAATGTGCCAATTAACTGCTTTTTAATGTTAACTAACAACTCATACATATGTCTTTGAATTGAATTATTGCCCAATGGCAGTTCTTTCAAAAGACTGGATTTTGCTTCATCACTACTGAAATTGCAGTCTAGGCAAATGTATGAGCATGAACAGGTTTTGTAAGGATTTCTGCATTTTTTTAAGGCCCATCGTCATTTGTTCATGTGTTCTTAAGTAAGGAAGTAGCAGTGTTACATTGCTCAAAATTCTGTTTGAAACTTGTGAAATATCCTGTAAGTTTACCTTTTTTTTTTTTTTTAAGAATTATTACAATATAAGACACATAGACTGTCTTGAGTTTAAAGGGCTTTCAATAAATCATAGTCAGATATTCAGAAAGAGATTCTCAATATTTCTTTTCAGCAGTTGGCAAAATTAATGATGGGTTGAATGACTTTTGTAGAACTAAATAATAATGTATAAACTATTTTTACTTAATTCTCAAAGTCCAAGTCACACACAATAGCACTGAGGGTCGAACATAGACAATATCCACAAGGTAGCCAAAGGTGGCCAATAAACACACACAGTCTCTCACCACACAACCTCAAGACAGAGGAATCCATCAGAAGAAAATCTGCCAATCACAGTCATCTATTCACCATAGTTTTGTAGCATTGGTCTTTTTATATCTTTTGTGTATTTTCCATAAAGTCAATGTCAATATTGCTCATGTAATGCCCAAGAAAACCCAATAAGAGAAATGATAAAAGGAATAAGATATTGTCAGGTAGGATTGAGCTTTGGAGAACCACAAACCATTATAATATTTAAGAGTTTTTTTCCACCCGAGAATCTATTTTTGCTCTTTTGTGGGCAATATTGCCACCATTCATGATGCATGTATTAGAGGTAGTTGTCATGGAAAAAAAATGTCATTTGAAGTTCATGGCAAGTCCCGAAAGGAAAATCACATTAGACCTCAGGGGGTTCTGGTACAAAGCCATGCTTTCTGCTGCAAAGAACTACAAACCATTTAAAAAGCAGCTCTGTGGGCTATTGGGCCGTGGTAGGGATACAGCATATGACTGTGAGACATCAAGTAGCCACGTAGTTAGAGCTGCCCATTGTGAGCTGGACTCTTTCAGACTTTACCTAGGGACCCACTTTATAACAAAAGGGTGCAGCTGTGGCACAGGGCCATAGGGTCTGCTGGTTCTATCGTATACTATATCCCCAGAAGCCATCCAGCCTGATAGGATGGTGGAACAGACTCTTAAAAATGTATCTGAGCCTCCATCTTGGAGACGATACCCTGTGAGTTGGTACCACATCCCAGGATGTGAGATAACCCATTATATGGTACTTCTGTATCCCTAATAGAATACAAGGGTTTGGGAACCAAGGAATGGTATAGGAATGTCCCTTTATATCATCACTTCCAGGAAGCCATTTGAGAAATCTGTACTTTCCATCCTTGCTTTGGGTTTTGTGTGTCTGGAGGCCCTGTTACCAAAGCACATAATAAAAGTATTGCATTTCATGAGAACACATGGACACAGGGAGGGGCATAAGACATGCTGGGGCCTGTTGGGGTGAGGTGTAGTGGCAGGGGGAGGGAGAGCATCAGGATAAATAGCTAATGCATGCGGGGCTTAATACCTAGGTGATGGGTTGATAGGTGCATCAAACCACCATGGCATATGTTTACCTATGTAACAAACTTGCACATGTATCCTGGAACTTAATAAAATTTTTTAAAAAGTATTGCATTTTGAGCTCTAGCTGCTACCTGGTCACTTTGGGCTCCATTTTACAAGAGACTAGCAAGCCAGAAAAGGAATCACTATCCTGGCAAATGTAATTGTTCCTGATCATCAGAAGAAGGTAGGGCTACTGCTCCATAGTGGGGGCAGTAAAGAATGTGTTTGGCACTCAGGCGATCCATGGAGCCTCTCTTGGTTTTCCCATGCCCTTTTGTTACAAGTAAATGGATACCATCAACAGCCACCACTGGAGAAGGGTAATGGTAACTAGAGGCTCAGATTCTTCAGGAATGAAGGCTGGGGTTACCCCACCAGGCAAGCTGCCTAGACCAACAGAGGTGTTGAATGAGGGTGGACAGTGGAGGAGGATAATGAGTATCAGTTATGACCCTAAGATCTTTTATGTCAGCCTCAGAGGCTGTAGACCATCACACTAACCTTTTTAAGTTGTCCAGAAAACATGGGGGGTTTCCCAAACAAACTCCTGGAGAAGCTACTCCTAGATGGGACAAACTTGTAAGAAACAAGTGGAATTGTGAGGTGCAGTGGCAGGCTTTGGTGAATTCTGTGGTGCTCGACAGAATCTCTTCAGGGTTGGATCATCTAACTCCAGCTGCTGGGCACATTAACTGATAGCTTGCAGCTGTGTCTCTCTCTGCCCTTTGCCATAGAAAATAACCGTGCCAAACTCTATCTCCACCACGATGGGGTGACCTGCAACCAAAGCCCAGCTCATGTGCAGGTACAAACGCATAGCCAAATTACCTCAATCTGAGACAACTCAGAAGGGCCATCTCCATTCCAGAGCTCCCTGTTGGATTAGCTAAAGTCTCAGTTGCAAATGCACTGGGGACTGGCTTCTCCCTCTGCCCAATTTTGTTTTCCTTTCCTCTTTGCAAATTTATCTCCTTAGAGATCTCTCCAATAAATCCTCAGCATGCAACTTGGGGTTTCAAGTATGTTTCCAGGAAAGCCAATTGCAGACACTATACTAGAAAATAATTTTAAAATACCCCAACAAACCAACCGTAGTAACCTGGTTACCACCAACTGCAACCAGCTGGTTAAAATGGCAAACTTTTATGTTTATTATAGCACTATTTACAATAGCAAAGACTTGGAACCAATAGAAATGTCCATCAATGATAGACTTGATAAAGAAAATGTGACCTATATACTCCATGGAATACTATGCAGCTGTAAAAAAGAAGGAGTTCATATCCTTTGCAGGGACATGGATGAAGCTGGAAACCATTATCCTCAGCAAACTAACACAAGAACAGAAAACCAAACACTTCATGTTCTCACTCGTAAGTGGGAATTGAACAGTGAGAACACATGAACACAGGGAGGGGAACATCACAGACTGGGGCCCGTCAGAAGGTTGGGGGAAAGGAGCAGGAGAGTATTAGGACAAATACCTGATGCATGCGGGGCTTAAAACCTAGATGACGGCTTGATAAGTGCAGCAAACCACCATGGCACGTGTATACCTATGTAACAAACCTACATATTCTGCACATGTATCCCAGAACTTAAAGTAAAATAAAAATTTAAAAATGGCAAACTTTGCATATGACATTATTATTGTTAACTTCAGGTAAAATAAATGTTTGTTGTTGTTGTTGTTTTATTTGAGATGGAGTCTCACAATGTCCACCAAGGCTGGAGTGCAGTGGTGCGATCTCTGCTGACTGCAACTTCCACCTTCCCATTCAAACAATTCTCCTGCCTCAGCCTCTTGAGTAGTTGAGATTACAGGCATCCACCACCATACCTGGCTAATTTTTTTTTTTTTTTTTTTTTTGTCTTTTTAGCAGAGACGGGGTTTCACTATGTTGGCCAGGGTGGTCTTGAACTCCTGACTTCATGATCTGCCCGCCTCAGCCTCCCAAAGTGTTGGGATTACAGGTGTGAGCCACCGTGCCTGGCCAATAAATGTTTACTGATTCATTCATGTCTTAATAAATCTCTTTTGTTTTTAAAAAATGTGGTGTGCCTGAACAAGCACAGCAAATATTTATAGTACAGTAGCAGAGATTTACAGAAAAGTGTAATAAGTATTTATCACTAAGTAGAAAGTTGATGGAATTTTAGGGGAAAATAGGGTGAGGAGGTAGAGGTGAAAGGGCAGAAATCTGTTTTTTCTTCTGTTTATTTCATTTATTTTGTTTTAAAAATAAAACTTTGGTTGCTTATGGCTGAAGGTGTTCCTTGTGTAAGTCCTGTTAAAAAAAAAAAAGATCTCCCTAGACTTACAGTAATCTTAAAACAATGTCGTCATTAAACACTTTTGCTAATGTTTAGATTTAAGGCTTATAGGTTTATTATTCATTCTCATAGAGTGAGCTTTTCAACTTTCTATCTCACAATTATTCATAAAATATAATTTATAGAAGAGACTGACCTAAATCCAATCTGACCTAAATTATATTCTGTGGTATTTTGGAGGAGATTACTGAAAGTCACATCGATGGATTCTTAGCCCAGGGAAACTTTGTGGCATCCTAAGTGGACGCTGTGCTAATTCAGGACATTCTTTGAATACTTCTTCAGAAAACATCCTCAAAAACACTGTTCTGAGACAAGAGCCTCCAGCACAATGCAAAGGTGCCCTAAAGGCCCCTATCACACAGTAATCATAAGAATTGATAAGTGCTTTGGTTTGCACATGAGCATTTTGAGGCGTAGGAAGGTGTGACATAATAAAAATATATGTATTCGGTCTCTGCTCTGGTTCCTGGCACAGAGCTCCTGAAACCCTTGTAATTTCATGAGCCACTGGGGCACTACATGCATCTTTTGTTCTAATATTTGGTCACTGACCTGGTTCCTGACACAGAACTTCTAATCTCTTGGAATTCCTGGGTCATAGGAGCATCTTTTGCTCTACAAGGTGACACTTGGCAGGCTCCTGGGTGGGGACTGGCCACCAGAAAGACCAAGCCAGGATTTGAAACTGGGAACTTTCAGCCCCACCTTCCAGCTTTTTGGAAGGAAACAGGAGCTGGAGATTCAGTTAATAATTAATCATACTTATGTAATGAAGCCTCCATAAAAACTATGGGCCAAGTGCGGTGGCTTGTGCCTGTAATCCCAGCACTGTGGGAGGCTAAGGTGGGCAGATCGCTTAAGCTCAGGAGTTTGAGACCAGGTCTAGCTAAAAATACAAAAATTAGCTAGGCATGGTGGTGCACACCTGTAGTCCTAGCTACTTGGGAGGCTGAGGTGGAAGGATCAGTTGGTACAGGAGGTTGAGGCTGCAGTGAGCCAAGATCACACCACTGCACTCCAGACTGAGTGACCCTGTCTCAAAAAGAAAAAAAAAAAAAAAGAAAGAAACAAAAAAAACCTGAACTATGAGTTTGGAGAGCTTCTGGGTTGGTGAACACACGCACGTCATGATAGGGCAGCATACCCAAACTCCACAGGGACAGATGCTCCTGTCCTTGAGACCCTTCTGAACGTTGCCCTACATATCTTGTCATCTGGCTGTCCATTTGTGTGTGTGTGTGTGTGTGTGTGTGTGTGTATGTACATATGTATATGTTATATATATATATTTTTCTTTCTTTCTTTTGAGACAGAGTCTCACTCTGTTGCCCAGGCTGGAGTGCAACGGCGTGATCTCAGCTCACTGCAACCTCCACCTCCCGGGTTCAAGGGATTCTTGTGCCCCAGCCTCCCGAGTAGCTGCGATGAGGTTTCTCTTCAAATAATCTGATCAATCTTTTATTCTTTAATTCATAGTACTCCTCCACCACCACCTTTTTTCCTCCTTTTTTCCTTTTTGCCTTTGTTAGATGCCCAAGCACACCACAGCACCAGGCATTATCAGTACCAGCTCACATTCCTTTCCTTATTTGGAAAGAGGACTCACTTTCTAGCTCATTACAGATACCCCTTCCCCTTCTTCTCCACTTTCTTTTACGTGCCCACACCTTATCTAAAAAAATCAAATGTTTAGCCAACTGGGATTAGTTTAGATTGTACGACCCGACCCTGGCCAAGGGGGAAAGGGTACAGGGGCAGGACTTGAGTCAGGAATAAAGGTTCTCGTGCCCCTGTTCAGGTGTGCTCTCATGGCAACTGGCCAAGGAGGCACCCCTCTGCCCAGAAGTAAAATTGTTTTGCTAAGAATCCTTTGTTCGAGTGTTCAATTTCCTCAGGATTTTGAGTGATATTCCTAACACTGGGGTTACAGGCGTGCGCCACCATGACCGGCTAATTTTTGTATTTTTAGTAGAGATGGAGTTTCGCCACTTTGGCCAGGTTGGTCTCGTGATGGTCACTCCTGGCCTCAAGTGATTTGCCGGCCTCGGCCTCCCAAAGTGCTGGGATTACAGGCCTGAGCAACTGCCTCCATTTGTATATTTCAAAGCATCCTTTGAAATAAATAGGCAGTAGTAAGTAAACTGTTTTCCTGGGTTCTGTGAGCCACTACTGCAAATTATTGAACACACGGAGGAAGTCAAAGGAACCTCCAATTTTTAGCCAAGTTGGACAGAAGTTGTGGGCAATCTGGAGACCTCTACTTGTGATTGGCATCTGAGGTGGGGGGCAGTCTAATGAGACTGAGCCCTTAACCTATGGGATCTGACACTATTTCCAGGTAAGTAGTGTCAGAATTGAGTTAAATTGAGTTAAATTCTGACACCAGCTGGTGTCAGAGAATTGGCTGGTGTGGGAAAAACCCTACACATTTTGGTCACAGAAGTGTTCTGTAAAAGTGTGAGTACAGAGATGAAAAACTGTTTTCATTTTCCCTTACTTGTGGTGTCAGAAATAGAGTTTTGAGAGTACAGTAGAAGAAAACAGTTTCTTTTTTCCTATTATACAAGAGGATGTCTGTTTATGGTGAAACATTGTGAACTCTGTCAGCCAGAAGTTTCTATCAATCAGCACTTCCTCTCACACTTCTGTAAGCAGATTGTACTGTAATTATAATTGATATTTGTAAAAATAATCCTCAGGCAATGAAAACATTAAACAAAGATTAAATTATGTTGCATATAGTCTAGTGTAGTATTAATTACATTTTACCCTACAGTTCTCCAATCCCATGAAAATCAGTAAACTTGCACAGTATATATGGAAATTTTATTACCCTGGGGGTTCCATCCTCTTATCTTGCTGTTTGGATTGTCCCCTTCCCATTCCTATCAGCAACTATCCTTTTCAACATTTCATATAGAAACTGGAGGCAGCTGGACAAGAACTCACTTGACTTCCTGCATTCCTCTTAACAAATTTACCTGCATCTGCTCCCATCCTTATCTCTTTCGCTCTAGGAAGAGATGTCTCTCCTGCTGCCAGCAGCTAATCTCTGCTCTCGTCTCCCTTTCTTCAAGAACCCAGAACTATCACTGATCTCCTCTCTCACCTGTATTATCAAAACTCCACTCTGATTCTTTCCCCTTTAGAGTACAAACAGGCTCGGATGGCTCCTATCTTAAAAAGAGGCTTTCAGTTGGACAGTCCCCTCTAGGTGTCACTTTTTTTTTTTTTGAGACAGTCTCATCCTGTCCTCCAGGCTGGAGTGCAGTGGTGTGATCATGGCTCACTGCAGCCTCGAATTCCTGGGCTAAGGAGATCCTCTCACCTCAGTCTCCTGAATAGCTAGGGCTGGGATTACAGGTATGAGCTACCCAGCCTCTCTGTCACTTAATACTGCCTTCCCTTCACAACTAAATCTCAAAAGAACAGCCTACACTCATTGCCTCTACTTTTTCACTTCCCAATCACTGCTTAGTCCCATTGTCTTTTTCCCATCACTCTAGGAAACTGCTTTTATCTAGGTTTTACTTTTTCTTTTCCTTTTTTTTTTTTTGAGATGGAGTCTTGCTCTGTCACCCAGGCTGGTGTATAGTGGCATGATCTGAGCTCACTGCAACCTCCACCTCCCAGGTTCAAGTGATCCTCCTGCCTCAGCCTCCCAAGTAGCTGGGACTACAGGCATGTGCCACCATGCCTGGCTACTTTTTTGTGTTTTAAATAAAGATGGGGTTTTGCCATGTTGGTCAGGCTGGTCTCAAACTCCTGACCTCAAGTGATCTGCCTGCCTTGGCCTCCCAAAGTGCTGGGATTACAGGTGTGAGCCACCACGCTTGGCCTAACTAGGTTTTAAATTGCTTAATTCACAACATGCTCTTATTTCACTTTAGTGATCTGCAAAATTTGACAATTTATTCTTCCTTGAAACACCTCCCTTGATTTCTAGGATACCATCCTTGGCTAGTTTTCCATATGCCTCCCGAATTGCTTCTTCTTAATTTTCTCCCTAGGCTTTTGGTACTTAGTATTTCATCATTAGCCTCTTCTCAACTTTTCCCTCTCAACATTTTATTATAAAAAAATCAAATTAGAGAATAGTTGGAAGACTTGTGTAGTGAACATCCATACACTTGCCCCTTTGTCACTTTACCTTATCACTCTCATTGTCACTCCTACCCCATGTATCTAGTTTAGAACATTTCTGGGTTCATACCTGTCTAGTTCAAATGGATATTTCTACCTGGACTCTGGTCCAGCACCAGAGGCCTTTCAAACTCAATATGGTGAAATTGACATCATAATTCTAGAGTCACCCTTTATTTTTCCCTTTCCCTTATCAGAGACTAAGTCCTGTCAATTCCATTTCTTTAACACCTCTTCCCTCTGACCAAGTTCAGGCCCTGATGATTTCTTGTCTCAACTGCTCTTCCTGCAGCCCGGCCTGCTCATCTCTAATTCACCCACCAGCAGCTGCCAGAGTGTTGTTTGTAGGTGTAAGTGTGATCATTTCAATTCCTTGTTTCATCTTTCAGGAATTTCAGGTTAAGCTCCTAACCTTTAGCACAGCCCTGCATGATCCCTAACGAGCTTCATCTTTCACCATCCTTTCTCTTGGACTTTAGGAACTAGCTATAGAAAGCTACTTAAAATTCTTGGAAAAATCCTCTGTGTTGGTATTATGCTAACTCTTCTCACTGGTGTGTTTTCCTTTACCTTTTCACCTAATTTTTGTCCTTCTAACTTCCAACAACTTTTCCAAGTTGCCCTTCAAAAAACAGTTTAGACACCACCTTCTCTGGGAAGACTCTGGGAAGAAACTTTCGTGCCTACCATTCTATCACCCCTAAGTGTGGGTGAGATGTCCCTCATAGGGCACCTTCCCATAGCATCTTGTGCTTATTAGTTAATTAATTGAGTAATTTAATAAATATTTGAAGGGTTACAATGTGCTCGACACTGTGTTAGGTGATGGGAATACAACAGTAAATAAAATAGGGCTGCTGGTCCCAAAGAATTTACACACTAGTTGGGGAGTTAGACCAGCAAAAGAAATAACTGTAATAAAGTGTGGCTAGCTCATGAAAAAAATATCCACAAGGCACTCTGGGAACACTTAGAAGGGGCATAAGTAAGTCCAGGCTTGAAGAGCAAGGGATGGCTGCTTGGAGGAAGTCATCTAAGATATGAAGGAAGAAAAGGAGGAAGCTAGGGGATGGGATTGGGTAAAGGAGGGAGTGACTGGAAAAGATGAATAGAGAGGGAGTGTGGCTCAGACTGCTGGTTAGTGAGAGACTGACTCATTCAGGGTAAGGTGTGTCCCCAGTGTTTGGTCCAGTACTTGACATAGTGTAGGCATTCAACAAACACTTATTGAATGAAACAATGAGTGAGTGAATGAACAAGAAAATGAGGCTGAAGAAGGGGTGATATTAGAAGGACCTCATATGAAAAGGAGTTTGGATTTTATTTTGAGGACACTCTACTGGTACTCCATGAAAGAAAGACTTTAAGAAAGAGGTTGACATAATCAGATGTGTACTTTGTAAAGATTACTCTGGGTAAGATGAATTGAAAAAGAGTGAGAGGCAAGTCTAACAGCAGGAGATCAGTTAGGAGGCTGGTGTGGTAATTGATGTCAGAGGTGACGGTGACTTGAAAGCAGGTCATGTGGTTGAGATGGAGAACAGTGGACTGGTCTGAGAGATTAAGGAGACAGAGCTCAAAGGATTGATCATCAGAATGATGATGAGAAAGGCATTGAGGATGCTATATAAGTTTCTGATTTGGACAATTGTTGGCAGCACTCATTGGGATAGGAAAAAAAGGCAGAGGTTTCTGGAGCTAGGGGTGGGCTGTGAGGGAGGTGAAAAGTACAGTTTTAGGCTGGGTGTGGTAGTTCACGCCTGTAATCCCACCTACTCAGGAGGCTGAGGTAGGAGGATCACCTGAGCCCAAGAAGTCAAGGCTGCAGCAAACCATGATAGCACCACTGCACTCCAGCCTGGGCAACAGAGTCAGACCCTGTCTCAGAAAAAAAAAAAAAAAAATTTAAAAAAGTCCAGTTTTGAACATTTTGAGTGAGTTTGAGTTTGAGGCACATAGTAGTCTGATGCATTTTTCTTGTTCTTTCCTTCCTCTGTCATGCATGACTGGGAGATGATTTGCTGGCTAGAACTCCTAGGCTCCCATGTCAGTGGGCTTCTGGTGTGGTTTGGGCAATGGGAGGCACTGGTCAGGGATTAGAGGACAAGAGCAGGGGAAAAGTGAAATATTACTCCTCTTCTCTTTCCACCTCAGACAGGGTCTACAGTCATGGATGCATCTTCTCTGCAGCCCCAGCTCCCTCCCGACAGGCTTGCTCCAGCCTTCTCCAGCAATACCTAGCCTTGTGCTCTAGTGACACAGAGGCTTTCCTTTGTTCCTCAAGTCTAGGGGTGATAGTGGCTTCCTGCTGATGCCAGATTCGGGGATCCCCCAGAGTTTTCTGTTTGGCTTCTCAGTGCTCTGTCTTCCCTGTGCAGCATTAAACTTTCTCTTTTAAATATTCAGGGTGGTTTCTGACTTGCTGAGGAACATACAAGTGGAGGCATCCAGAAAGCTCCTGAGTATGTGAGACAAAGTTATAGGCTGAGAGTTATCAATACATAGATAGCTGGAGTTTCTACCATGGCACTTACTTCCCTGGAGGACAATTGTCTCCTTACCCGACTGTGTCTGGTACCAGTCTGGGAAATCCTTAAGTGCAGAAACAGTGTTTTATTTCCTTGTTCTTTTTTTTTGAGATGGAGTCTCGCTCTGTTGCCCAGGCTAGAGTGCAGTAGTGTGATCTTGGCTCACCACAACCTCTGCCTCCCAGGTTCAAGTGATTTTCCTGCCCCAGCCTCCCGAGTAGCTGCGACTATAAGCACTCGCCACCATGCCTGGCTAATTTTTGTATTTTTAGTAGAGACAGGTTTTCACTATGTTGGCCAGGCTGTTCTCGACTTCCTGACCTCATGATCCGCCTACTTTGGCCTCCCAAAGTGCTGGGATTATAGGCGTGAGCCACCTCGCCTGGCCATAGCATTTTATTTCTATCCATTTGCCTAGAGTCCACTCAGCACCTGGCACAAAGTAGGTGCTTGACAGTGTTTATTCACTGAAGAAATCAATGTATAAACTCTAAGCATTATTTTTAGGTGATATTAATTGGTGGATGCATTTTCACAATAAAACCGAACTCAATCAACCAGGGGAGTGCCCAATCTGAATTAAAACAAAATCCAAATCACTGGATATTTGCTAACATATGCAGTTTTACTACCTTCAGGATTGTCGTAATACAAATAAATGGACAGCAATAAGTCGCTCTCGTTATTAATTCACTTATTGAGTAGATAAGAGTAATTAGAAATTATTGCAGTTGTGAATATAACTGTGTATATAAAGGGCGCTGCTAAATAAACTGAAGATAGCAGGCTTATTTAAATGGGTTAAACATTCCTCTGACTCTCCTGTCTTGGATACACAATGAATCTCCCTAGAAATGATCTGCAGAGGTAACCTCTGGCAAGGGTCTAGATTATTAAATCTGAGCTATGGCTAAATAAATCAGGTGGTACACACAGGGCATTAAGAAGTGTAGATGCTGGCCTTGGCCCAGAGGAGAATCATCAGTTCTGTTCCTGAGAGCTATAGATCATATATTTTGCTTCTGTCACCAAGGTGAGGGGCCATGCTGGTTTCTAGGGTATCTGTATATGTTGGATGGTGCTGACTCTATGGGTGGGAGGGAAAAAATGAAACTAATGATAGCTTCAGTTTGTCTTTTGTCTTCTGGTGGTTGAGAACCCATGAGAAACATTTCCTTCTGTTCCCTACATCAAAAATGGAAATGGCATCAGGAAGGTGGAGAGAGGGAGTCCTTGATACCTTTCTTTGAATAGCAGTGACAAATGTTGTGTTTTAGAAACAATTTAACTTTGCAAAGAACAAACAAACAAACATGGATTTGTTACAAAACTAAAAAATACATATAAGAAAAAAGGAAAACAACAAAATGAAATAACTGCAAATTCCACTATGTAGAGGCAATCTCCTTTCACAATTTGGAATAAATCCTTCTAAAACCATTCCCATGCAAATATGTATACTTAAAAGTATCTTCATATTAGACATATTGCTCTGTAACTCACCTTTTTAATGCAAAAAATATGTCATGAGGCCGGGTGCGGTGGCTCACGCCTGTAATCCCAGCACTTTGGGAGGCAAGGTGGGCGCAACATGAGGTCAAGAGATAGAGACCTTCTTGGCCAACCTGGTGAAACCCCGTTTCTACTAAAAATACAAAAATTAGCTGGGCATGGTGGTGCGCACCTATAGTCCCAGCTACTCGGGATGCTGAGGCAGGAGAATCGCTTGAACCCGGGAGGCGGATGTTGCGGTGAGCTGAGATTGCGCCACAGCACTCCAGCCTGGTGACAGAGCGAGACTCCATCTCAAAAAAAAAAAAAACAAAAAAAACAAAAAAAACAGCCATTATCAACCTTCCATGTCAATAAATGGTTGCACTGTTAATAGTTGTATGGTATTCCATTTAATAAACCCACCGCAATTTATTTAATCAGTCTCCCACTGAGAAACATTTGGATCAGCTCAAATTTTTCACAATTTGCATACATCTGATGACCTGATTTTTAAGGTGACTCTTCAAGCATTTGTAAAAGATATTTTAGGGCAGACTGTGGGAAGAGTAGAGTAGGGATATGAGGGAGCCCAAGGGAGGGAAATATTTTATGAATTAATATTGTTGTTAGTACATAAAGGACATCAGTTAACAGGAATGAGGTGGGGAAGGGATAGTATGTAGCAGGAGAAAGTCAGAGAGGGTAAAATGACAGGCATGGACAGAGAAAGAGGAACCCAGAAAGACAAACAGAGGGAGAGAGAGGGAATGTGACAAGAACAGATATAGAGAGATTCAAATAATCCTCAAGGATGCTCAAAATAATAAAAAATAGTTTTGTGATGATTGCCAAAAAGGCCAGTAGCATTTACAGCATTCAGGTGATGATACATCATTGAAAGAAAGAAAAGGAGATTTTTATGTGAGACAAATTGCCCAAAACCTGAGGGGGAGTTTTGTCATCAGGATAGATAAGGAGTAACCTTTTAAAAACTCTGAAACAAAGAGCAAACAAAATAAAGAAATCTCGGCCAAGCAAGGCAGTTCATGCTTATAATTCTAGCGCATTGAAAGTCTGAGGCAGGAGGATCGCTTGAGGCCAGGAGTTCAAGACCAGCCTGGGCAACATAGTAAGACTCCCCTCTAAAAAGCAAAAATAAAAAAATTAACTGGATGTAGGGGTGGGTGCCTATACTCCCAGCTACTCGGGAGCCTGAGGCAGGAGGATCACTTGAGTCCAGAAGTTTGAGGTTGCAGTGAGCCATGATCGTACCACTACACTCCAGCCTGGGTGACAGACTGACAGAGTGGGATGCTGTCTCAGAAAATAAAATAAAAAAAAAAGAAAGAAAAGAAAAAGTAAAGAAATCTCATTCTACTTTACTTACCACACACATATGTTCATATCATGTGTTAAACATTGTCTTTTTAAAAATAGCTTAGGGCCACATGTGTTGCCTCAGGCCTGTAATCCCAGTACTTTGGGAGGCCAAGGTGGAAGAATTGCTTGAGATCAAGAGTTGGAGACCAGCCTGGACAACATAGCGAGACTCTGTCTCTATTTTGAAATAAGCCAACAGCTCAGAAAATCATTTTCTTTAACTCTTACCTGTGATACTTTTAATTATGTGTTCTTTTATGGTGATTGGCTGGGGTTAAAATATTCTGAAGCATTGCTTTGCATCACAGCCCCAGAGAAAATGAAAGGGGAAGGCATTAGCTTCCCTTTCCCCGCTGTTCTGCCTGCTTCCTGTTTTAGAAAAATTAAAATAAGGTGTGAGCAGTCACTTTCTCTTGAACATATTCTTCCATATATTCTGGGGTAGGGTGAAGTATGTATTTGTGGGGGCTGGAGTATGGCCTCTGTCACAAATTTTCCTCCCTTATCTACACTAGTGGGGAATAATGAAAATTACTTGTACAATGAACATCACTTATACAGGACACATATTACGGTATATTCCAATTTTTAAAAATATCAACTCATATAAAGAGGAGGCCAACCCTGACTTATCTCATGGGCAAGCTGTGTGGCACAAATGAAATTACTAATGTGAAAGCGTTTGGTCAACTCTAAAGGTCCTTACAAGTTTGCGCGTGTTTTTTTTTTTTTTCTTCCAGACGGAGTTTCGCTCTTGTTGCCCAGGCTGGAATGTGATGGCATGATCTCGGCTCACCACAACCTCCGCCTCCTGGGTTCAAGCGATTCTCCTGCCTCATCCTCCCAAGAAGCTGGGATTACAGACGACCACCACCACGCCCAGCTAATTTTGTATTTTTAGTGGAGACGGGGTTTCTCCATATTGGTCAGGGCGGTTTCGAACTCCCAACCTCAGGTGATCTGCCCACCTCAGCCTCCCAAAGTGCTGGAATTACAGGCATGAGCCACCGCACCTGGCCAAGTTTGAGGTCTTTTTAACAATTAGAAATTTATTCTACTCAGGGATCTGTAGAATCCATTCAAAGCCAGAAATTTCTGCTTCTTTCCCACACCTGGTGGGAGAAATGGAGGAATAAGCCCACAAATCGCCTTGGCTTTTGCGGTCTCCCAGTATGCACTTTTGCATGGACAGAAAAATGAGAGAAACGCTTTTACCTTCACCAAACCTGTTGGAAATGGTTAGGTTTCCCTTCTTTTGACTAAAACAAAACTAAAAACCACAAGAAACCTACTTGAGATTGGCTCATATGAATCACATCCTGTGTGGAACCCCGTCCTGTGTCAATGACATTGAGACACAGAACAAAGAAGGGAGAGGGCAGGTCAGTGCTTCTAAATGCAACTAAGGGCACTTTCATTAAAGAACTAAGGCTACAGGCTGAACAGGTTTAGCATGACTCAGCAAGGTGGGTCACTGAACACCATCCACCCAGGGGCAAATGAGCTTGTCCAATCACATGACCTACAAGATCAGAGGATAGCAAACCAGACCTTTGGTTTCCTGAACCGCATGCGCAAGTCAGTCCCGTTACACACAGAACAGTCAGAGGAGGAGGTCACCGCCAGGACAGTGGAGACCACTGTAGATCCTCTTCTCAACACTGCTCTACCATGTTACCTTGTGTCTGGTTGTGTGTGTGCCAACCATTTCTACAGCGGGTGCTGAGGCAAACCTCCTCAAGGGTTCTGATTTGGATCTTCCATTTGGAGAAGACTTTGATTCTGTCCATATTCATGGCTTTTCTTTCTTGCATTAGGGACTGATGCATTGCACACACAAATGAGCCCAATGTATTTTAAGTGAGAAAAAGTTCCAACCCTCACCACCAATTACACCCTATCTTGTCATTTTTTTCGTTCTAGTACCTACGTGTAATTTAGTACTTTCGAAGTCTTCCATTCTTTCTGAAAGCATGAGCACTAATATGTGTAATTTGCTTTCTTGTGATTCTGAAATCTTTTAATGCATACAGTTCAGACATCCTATTTGTTTAATATGAGCAATGCCAACTTTATTTACTGTAATAAATATACTTCTTTATTCTTCTGGAAAAAAAGGGAAATTAATTGAAAAAGATACATTTAAGCTATTCCAGTGTGTAATACAGAGGCTGCTGCTGAAATACAATATAATATCAGGGAATTCCACAATCTTGTTTGCTTTTTGATTCATTTTCATATTTTTCTTAAATATGGCATTGCTGCAGTACAAAGTAGAACATATTTTAGTGTCTGATTCACAGTCTCTTTACTAACTTTGGAACTTTAAAAGTTGGCCAAATCTGATAGTGAGAGGGTTCAAGAAAATTGATATATGTGGTGAAATGTAGTTTTGTGGCCTAGCTTTGTGTTTCAGAGCTGTTACACAGTCAGATTTTTTTTAAAGGAGTATCTGCAACTGTTCCAGCAATTCTGGTATATGAAAATGTTGCTGGTTTTGCATGGGAACTTCATAACCTGCATGATATTACTCATGGGTATTTGTGGGTTTTGTTTTAGATGTAGAAAGGATGCCTCTTGGCAAAAATATTTTTTTCTTTTGCTTCTTAGAGGTTTTGTATTCAGCTCAAAAATCCCTAGTATCTGTTTCCTTAGGTTCATGGGCTCCTTTAAACTTTACATTTGTATTTCTTTTTTTTTTTTTTTTTCCAGTCAACTTCATGGACGTTTTGGAATGTCCTTTGTGCAAATTCACTTCCCAATGTTGCAAAGAGATTTTGCTTCCCTTTACCCTCTTCCAGTTGATTTTCTTCTCTTTTTTTTTTTACCTTTTTTTTTTTTTTTTCTTTGACAGAGTCTCACTGTCATCCAGGCTGGAGTGCAGTGACACGATCTCAGCTCACTGCAACCTCTGCCTCCCGAGTTCAAGCGATTCTCCTGCCTCAGTCTCCTGAGTAGCTGAGATTACAGGCATGCGCCACTACCATGCCCGGCTTATTTTTGGATTTTTAGTAGAGACGGGGTTTCACCATGTTGGCTAGGCTGATGTCGAACGTCTGACCTCAAGTGATTTGCCTGCCTTGGCCTCTGGAAGTTCTGGGATTACAGGCATGAGCCACCATGCCTGGCTGCTGATTTTCTTTAAACAGTCTAACAACTTTTCCTGTGACATGTTTAGGCCTCTGAGTGTAATCCCTGTGGTAGATGGTACAGTGTCTGAAATTCTCCATATACATTGACTTCTGACCTCTTTGAAAATGTGATCTGTAAGAAGGCCAAACAGGCTTTCAAATGCAAGATGATTTCAGATTCAACATGGTTTCCTTTGAGGTTGTCACTAGGAAATAATTTGAGCAACAAGTGTAGTCATCACCATATCCTGATATGCCAGTAGAAAGATAAATTACTGCCTGTAAGTTACAACATTTCACCTCCACCCATGGCAGTTTTTTTTATATTACCCATTTGTCCTCTCAGTAAATGATGTCTGTAAAAATAGTTGAAATAGTTGAAAGGAATTTCAAATATACTCACATGTATTCACCTAAGTACAAAGACACATAGCATTTAAAAATAAGTAAACGCAGCCTTTTCTCCCTTGAAATGTATCAAATACTAAAGCTTTTTATAACATCTTGATCCTAAAAAGAACTGCAGAAAGCCATTTAATCCATTCTCAGACATTTGGCCAGACTAGCCAGCATTATGCTAGTCTTCAACAAATGTGACCAAGGCTTCTTGTTCCAGTTTTGCTTTATTTGTAATACAGTTTTTTTTCTCTCTCTCAGGTGAATATATTGGTTCAGAGTATTGGGTCAAAGACAGGTCCCACTTAAAGGAGTAGTAAGGAGAAAGATTTGTCAGGATACATGGTGGCTCACACCTGTAATCCCAGCACTTTGGGAGGGTAAGGCAGGAGGGTCACTTGAGCCTAGGAGTTCAAGACCAGCCTGGGCAACGTAAGAAGATCTTATCTTAAAAAAAAAAAAAAATTAGCTAGATGTGGTGGCACATGCCTATAGTCCCAGCTACTCATGAGGCTGAGGGGGGAGGATCGCTTGAGTCCAGGATATTGAGTCTGCAATGAGCCCTGATTGTGCCACCACTGCATCTGGGTGACAGATCAAGATCTTGTCCCCCACCCCCCCCAAAAAAAAGATCTGTCAGGATAAACTTAATGGGAACAATTACAATATTTTGATTTGGAAATTGTTCTTAGATCACACAATATACAAGCAGACAATAACATGTAAGTTATTATGAAATGATATAAGCATGGACCTATAAATACTTCCTAATGGTTTCATAAACTGGCTGTTGTTCTCTCTCCACCCTTCCAGAAGAAGAGCTCAGAGCTGGAGATTTCACAATTCCCTTCTAACAGCTATGCATTGATCCCATTTGCGATAACCTGGCATTATATTCATATCACAATGATCCAGACAGTTGTGCATATTTTAGGAATGGAAAAGACAAATCATTTATTATATAGTAATTTTTTTCCTTCTTTGGTCCAACAAGTTGGGCAGGCCTATGGCTACATCACAACTGTTGTGTGCTTCTTATTTCATATATTTTATTTTTGTCTGCCTGAATCATTTCATGGCTTTTCAATGTCCAAATGTAATTTAGCACTTTCCTATAATTACACTTTTTCTAACAAGTGTATTTGTTTGTGCTTGCAGTTTTCTATAATTTAATTGCTTGGTCATTCAGAAAATCCTTTACATTTTTAATGCAGATATCCTATTTATGTAGCGCCAATTTATTAACTTTGGTAATTTTTTCTGTTGATGCTATTTTGTGAAAACACTGCATTTTTGTTTTGTTTTGTTTTGTTTTGTTTTGAGACAGAGTCTTGCTCTGTCCCCCAAGCTGCAGTGCAGTGGTGCGATCTCAGCTTACTGCAACCTCTACCTCCTGGGTTCAAGTGATTCTGCTGCCTCAGCCTCCCAAGTAGATGGGATTACAGTCGTGCACCACCATGCCCAGCTAATTTTTGTATTTTTAGTGGAGATGGGGTTTCGCCATGTTGGCCAGGCTGGTCTCGAACATCTGGCCTCAAGTAATTCACCTGCCTCAGTCTCGCAAAGTGCTGGGATTACAGATTCGTAAGCCACCGTACCAGGCCAAAACACTGCATTTTTATCCCAAAGGGAGTCTAATGTATTCCTCTCATTCTAGAGTTAAAAAATCTGAGCCTGCAGAAACTAAGTAGCTCTTCAAGGTTAATAAGTACTGGAGTAGTTGACAGAGTTGAGACTAGACCTGGATCCTCCAGGGCTTTTTCTTTTCTTTCTGCAGGGGAAGAATTTTTCATCACTTCATGTGTTTTGTCACAGGGCTTACAAAAATCTTACCAGTAATTTAAATGAGTAACCAACTTCTCTTCTGATTGTTAAGATTATATCAACAGTTTTCTAATGATTGCAAATTTGGTACCAGGGAGGCTTTCTCCCATTTGAATGTAGGGGCAGTATTTTCCAGAATCACTCTTCTACAAGTCACTGAAAAACAAGCAAAATATTTACATTTAGATGAATATGGTGTTGGGCCATCTAACTTGCTAGTAATCAGTCTGCACCTGTACTTGCAACAGCTGTGTTCAGATTCGATTTTCTTTTTTCTGAGAACATCAGTAATACAAAGCAACTTCCATCCATCTCCTTGCTTAAATCTCATTAGAACTTTGGAAGGCCAAGATGGGAGGATTGCTTGAGTTCAGGAGTTTGAGACCAGCCTGGGTAACATAGTGAGACTTTGTCTCTACAAAAAATAAAAGATTAGCTGGGTGGTGGCACTTACCTGTAGTCCCAGGTACTCAGGAGGCTGAGGCAAGAGGCTGAGGTGGGAGGCTGAGGCAAGAGGATCACTTGAGCCCAGGAATTTGAGGCTGCAGAGAGCCATGATCATGCCACTGCACTCCAGGGTAGGCAACAGTGAGACCTTGTCTCAAAAAAAAAAAAAAAAAAAAAAAAAAATCCACAAAAATCTCATTAGAAAGAATTTCAGGAAAAAGAAATCCAAATATTTCGTATTGAAGAATTCAAATTGCATCTGCAAAGTAGGTATTATAGAACACACTCTTGTAAGCCATCACTGCCAAAACTAATGTTTTTGTTTATGAAAGAAGTTCATTTAAGGACCTCCATTTCGATTAGTATCATATCAAAAACAAACTAGCAGGCAAATTAAGAAACAACTGAGGGCCGGGCGTGGTAGCTCAGGCCTGTAGTCCCAGCACTTTGGGAGGCTGAGGTGGGTGGATTACCTGAGGTCAGAAGTTTGAGACCAGCCTGGCCAACGTGGTAAAACCCCGTCTCTGCTAAAAATACAAAAAATTAGCCAGATATAGCCAAATGTGGTGGCGGGTGCCTGTAATCCCAGCTTCTCTGGAGGCTGAGGCAGGAGAATAGCTTGAACCCAGGAGGCGGAGGTTGCGGTGAGCTGAAGTCGCACCATTGCACTCCAGCCTGGGTGACAGAGTGGTACTCTGTCTAAAAAAAAAACAAACAAACAAAAAAAGAGAGAAACAACTAGGGGAACAACCAGTAAAACCACCTAGATGATATAAATGGGAAATCATTGCCAGAATCTATGTGGTTAACAGGCAAGATATAGCTCTCTGACCAATCCTTGTACTAACCATGATACCTGTTATTTCTTCTAAACAGAATCTGAATTAAAGCTCTCAAAAAGCAGCCATTTTACTTGAGGGCGGGAGTATCACTGACTAGTGATCCAGATTAATTTATAACTAGATTAACTAGGTTGTGATCATCTTAGAAAGCAGGAATAAGTCTCTAATAGGTTTGGATTCGTCTTTAGGGTGTCCAGGTATAGGTGGGATGGATTAGAACTGTGTTTCCCAAACTTAAGTCATTTGCCAATTACTTTTAGGATTTTTGCCACTTCTGATCATGTACCACTTTTTTATATTTCTTATGTCATATTTTTCTTTAAGATGACTTAATTTGAAACTTAAATACATTTGTTTTAAAAAAGACTTTATCACTCCTGTAAATAGGAAACCAGCATCACTCGCTATAAACAGATAGTAATTGTGTGCTGATTGTGGTGGATCGTGTCTGTAATACCAGCACTTTGGGAAGCCAAGGTGGGAGGATCACTTGAGCCCAGAAGTATGAGACCAGCCTGGGCAACACAGCAAGACCCCATCTCTACAAAAAATAAAAAATTAGCCGGATGTGGTGCTGTATGCCTACAGTCCCAGCTACTTGAGGAGCTGACAGGGGAGGATCCCACCTCCTGAGTCCAGGAGTTAGAGGCTGTAGTGAGCTGTGATAGCGCCACTGCACTCAGCCTGGGCAACAGAGTGAGACACTACATCAAAAAAGAAAAGACAGTAATTGTGAAAATAAAGAAAATAAAAACCAATGTTATTATATTTTAGTTAAATACCATCATCTCAGAAGGCTGTGATCCCAAAATCTGCTATCTTTTTGTTGAAAAATAGAGTAGTGAACACCAGAAGTGTTAAATATGTGCTAACATCAAACTAAGACTTTTCTCCTGAGGCAATCAAAAGAACTGAAGAAAACTGGAAAAGGAAAAACCTGCCTCTGCCATGTCCCCTCCTGCCGTTCTCCATTGCCTCATCCTGTGTTAGCTCCCGGGGCCTCCATGCTGTTCTGTTCCACCAGTTCACTGAGTTCACTCCTGTCTCAGTACCTTCACACTTGCGGTTCCCTCCAACCGGATACATAAGTTTTCCCCAGATCCTTACAGAGTTCCATCGCTCACTGGCCTCTACTCAAAGGCTGTTTTTCCTTTTCTTTTCTTTCTTTCTTTTTTTTTTTTTTTTGAGACGGAGTCTGGCTCTGTTGACCAGGCTGGAGTGCAATGGTGCAATCTCAGCTCACTGCAACCTCTGCCTCCTGGGTTCAAGCAATTCTCCTGCCTCAGCCTCTGGAGTAGCTGGGATTACAGGTGCCTGCCACCATACCTGGCTAATTTTTGTATTTTTAGTAGAGACAGGGTTTCACCATGTTGGCCAGGCTGGTCTCGAACTCCTGACCTCAGGTGATCTGCCTGCCTCAGCCTCCCAAAATGCTGGGATTACAGGTGTGAGCCACTGCGCCCGGCCAAATGCTGCTTTTTCTAATAGGTGTTCCCTGACTGACCACAGTCAGTAAAATAGCTCCTCATTCATTCATTCATTCATTCATTCATTCATTCTGGGTGAACTTCCATTGCAGCCCAGCTATTTGGCTTCCTACCTTGTCTTACCCTGTTTTTTTCTGAATGGCTGGATTCTCTTTGTTATATAGCCAACCAAAAATATAATTTATTCTTCTCTTGTTAGTTAAATAATATTGTTTGGTTTATAGGTAGGGTTAATTTTTATTTAAAAACATATATGCGTAAAAATGACAGAAGAATATATGAAACACTTTAACCATATAATCTTCGGGTAGTAGGAGTTGTGGTGATTTTTATTTCCTTTGTTATACTTTTCTGTATTGACTGATTTTATTCCCAGTAAATTCAGTTTAAGATGACAAAATCTCTGTTTTTTGTAGTCATAAACTTGTACTAGTCATAAACATGTGCTAGCTCCATGTGAAAAAATTAGTGCTGTTCAACATAAATTCTCAGGATATTATACTCGAGGGCCAGTAAGAATAAGAGCAAAGAAACAAGCTTTAAGGCGAGTAAATTAGATGACGAGAGAAAACCTAGTCTACAAAGTTACCATTTAAATCCTTAACTCCAGGCAGCTATTTCATAAATGGTTTTGTTTGGTCATACAAGGTGACCATGGGTCACATAAGGTAATGTTAAAATCACAAGTCAGGGTTTCTGTCTGACTGCTGGTGGGCCAGATATCTTCCCCTCCCATGAAAGAAAAATCATTCTGTAGTGTTAAGAATCTTGTCAAGTCTGTAGTAATGAGCACTTCCTCTTCCCCCACCAAGCCCCTCACCCCAAATTCTGCTTGGGGCATTATACTGCAGGCTAATGATCTAAACAAAATTAAGATTGGTTAAATTAATAATTCCACGTTCCCAATTAAGAATTTATTTTGCGCTTAAGATATTGATCCATAGTCCTGTGTATATTTTTAATGCAAGCAAATATTAGTGAAGCAAATTTGTCATTTTCATTTGTGTATTTTGGACAAAGGTTTGTTTATACTCAGTGAAATGTTAATTTGTCTGGTTATTTCTCCTTTTCCCAGCAAAGAATATTTAATCTCCTTTCTGAAAATGATTCGATTTGGGCAGCAAATCCTATGCTGAGAATTCTTCCCAGATCTCAAGTTATATAACTGAACAGATGGCATTCGCATGGCTTTGACAGGTCAGGCTGCGATCACAGGACATCCTGAGGAAGCAGCTCGGAAGCCTTCCCAAGGAGAGTGGGAAGATCCCGTGAGTGAGCAGGCATGTGTGGCTGTGGGGTTGGGTGAAGAAATGCACTCTGACTCAGCTTCCCATCTTCACGGCCCAGGAGCAAATTCTTCAGGATCCTGAAAGAGGTACAAATAATCCTGCAGAAACTAGTGGTACATTTGATTGAATCAGAAAAATAAACAAATCTTTCCTGTGGGAGAAAACAAAGTTTCTCAGGGAATGTGATACAGGGAGAGTGATTGGTTTGTGGTCATGGTTGAAATGCCACAGGTAGATGGACAGTGAATTGGATGTGTTCTAATTGTATCTTGGGCTTGCAGCATGATGGGGCAAAAATGGGAAAAATATCCCTGTCTTCACAGAGTTTGCAGCTTACTGGGAGAGAAAAAAATCAGTCGCTCAGTCAATAAATACATGAACAAATACACACATGACTGTGATAAGGGCCAAAGAGAAAACAAAATATGCCGGGAAGGGGGATACAGAGATGTGTGTATAAAATTTTAGATAGAAATCCTCTTTTAAAAAGTATGTCATTTGAGTAAAGAAAGACCTGACGGAAATGAGAGAGAAAACCATGTGTATAGCAGGGAAAGAGAACTCCAGTGAGCGGAGACAGCCAATGCAAATGCCCTGAGCCAAGGGAAATGCCCGGAGTGTCCAGGGACCCATAAAAATCCCAGTGCGGCAAAAGCAGAGTACACCGGGAAAGAAGTGTGCAAGATGAGGTTTGAAAGCCAATGTGAGGTCAGATCATACAGAGTCTTAAAGCTCACAGCCTGGAATTGCCATTTCTTCTGAGTGAGATGGAAAATATTAGAAGGGTTTGGAGCAGACAAATGACATGATTTGGATTATTGTTTACTGGGATCACTCTTTGGAGGAAATAGATTGTGGGGCAGCAAGGGCAGAGGCAAGGGGCAGAGCAGTGAGGGGCAGGGAAGAAGCATCTAGAAGGTTATTGAGATAACCCAGGCAAGAGAGGAAGGTGGATTGGACCAGGATGGTGGCAATCTAAGCAGCAAGAAGTGGGTAAATTCTGGATATATTTTGAAGGTAGAATCAACAGGTCTGGTTAAT
This sequence comes from Theropithecus gelada, assembly GCF_003255815.1. Lineage (NCBI taxonomy): Eukaryota > Metazoa > Chordata > Mammalia > Primates > Cercopithecidae > Theropithecus > Theropithecus gelada. The sequence goes on along the minus strand of NC_037675.1, from coordinate 63,018,090 downwards.
GGATTAGATGCATTGTATGAGAGAAAAAAAAAAAGAGGAGTTCAGAGTTATTCCAAGGTTTGGGTGCTACACAACTGGAAAGACGGAGTAGATGTGAGAAGCTTAATAAGAAGGAGGAGAATGTGGGAAGGGCAGGTTTGGAGGATATCAGGACATCTGTTTGGAATATATTATGTTTGAGATGTTGAGTGGGCAATTTAATGCACAAGTCTGATGTGCTAAGGAGAGATTTGGGCTGAAAATATAAATGAGACAGTCATCAGTACAGACATGGCATTTAAAGCCGTGAGGCTCCATGAGTTCACCTAGTGATGGATAGTGCGTACAGAAACTAAGAGAATATGCAGACAGTGATAGTCTGTATGGAATGCTGCTGGTAAGTCCAATGAGGCAAGCTGACCATTGAGTTTAGCCATATGCAAGTCATCACTGATCTTTATAAGACCAGCTTTTTAGAATCTAGAGCAAAAGGTTTGCTGGACTGGGTTCAAGGGAGAATGCAGACATTGGACAGCAAACAAAGACACTCCATTCAAAAACATTTGCTTTACAGGGAAGAGGAGAGATAGTGGTAGTTGGATGGGAAGACGGGATCAAGAGAGGATTTTTAAATTTTTTAAATTGAAGTACTATATATATGGTAAAGATGCTTACTGCTTGTGTATCGCTCCATAATTTCCACAACCAAACACACCGAAGTAACTAGTACTCATTTCAAGAAAAATAATATTGCTAGTCCCCAAAGTCTCCTGCCTGCTCCCTCTCAATCACTGTCCCCAAGGGCAACAACTATCTTGAACTGACTTCTAAAACCCAATTCATTTTCCTACTTTTGTACTTTGCATAAATGAAATCATACAGTTCATGCTTTTCTGCATCTGGTTTCTTTGCCTGTATGTTACATTTGTCATATTCATCTATATTGTTGCCTGTAGTGACGGTTTGATCATTCTTATTGCTATATAATAATCTATTGTGTGAGTATACCAAGATTTATTGATCCCTTCTACTGCTGCTGGACACATGGGTATTTTCCAGTTTTACAAATAGTGCTCCTATGAGCATTCTAGTACATGTCGTTTGGTGAGCGACATTTTATTGGGTATATTGCATACACATTTAATTGGGTATATTTCTGTGAGTGGAATTGCTGGGGCATAGAGAATGCGTATGTTCAGGTTTAGTTTTCCAAAATAGATATATCGATTTATGCTCCCACCAGCACTGTAAGAGAGACTTTATCAGTAATAGGGGTGATATTATAATATCTTCATCTGTTACTCCTTTGTCTTATATCTTAATTTTTTGAGAATGAAGGGGGTGAAGAGGGGTAGTGATTACTGGGCCCCCTCAAAATCTTAAGGAAGAGACTGCTGCTCATAGGGTTGTTGTGAGGAGTGACCCACTGTAAAATACCTGGCATCATCCGGGCCCAGGACATGTATCCAGCATATGTTAGTTGTCACTCTAATTTTGTAGTCACCCTCTCAGCCTTGTCTCCAGGCAGAGGTCAAGGTAAAGCAGTGATAACTGCAGTTTCCTTCTCCTCCAAATCACACTCATCCATCCAATTTGCTTTATAGCACTGGGAAAGGGTGAGCGCTCAGGGTGCTTCACTGACCATATTGCAGGACCAAGAATAAGTAGCACAGAAGCTCACATACCCCTCTTCATAAATTTCTCTGCCTCCTTCTGTTAGACCAGGCGTTTCATCAGGTTCCTGAAGGGGTTAAAGAAGAGTCCTGTGTTCGATTTCATTGCAAGTCATCTAATAAACCCTCTATAGAAAAAGCATACTCTAGAGATGGTTTATACCACCATTGAACTCTAATAGTAGCAATCCTAAGGAGGGCTGGTTAAATTATAGCTGGACGTAATTCCTTGCCATTTGTCGCTATCTGGAGATGTTCATTGTTTATTAACGAATAAATTTAATATACTTCTGCATTAAAAAAATTTCTTTCCTTATAGCTATGTCCATCCAAAAGGAGCATATGTGATTAAAATCATCACCAAGGAGATGAACTGATTTTTACAGGATTGTGTCTGATTATATCTTTTATTCCCACATCAAAACATATTTCAGTGATGTAATCTAGGTAAAACCAAAATCTTCTCTATAGTGTGTTTATATATACTAAAAGGATATATATATACACTTTAATTTTTAGAACAGTTTGGACTTGCAAAAAATTATAAAGATAGTAAAGAGAGTTCCTATGTGCTCCATATCCAGTTTCTCCTATTATTAACAACTTATATTTCTATAGTACATTTGTTATAATTAGTGAATCACTACCTGTATATTATTAACAAGTCAATACTTTATTCAGATTTCCTTTGTATTTATCTAATGTCCTTCTTTATTTTTGTTTGAAACAGAGTTTTGCTCTTGTCACCTAGGCTGGAGTGCAATGGTGTGATCTTGGCTCCCTGCAACCTCTGCCTCCCCGGTTCAAGCGATTCTCCTGCCTCAGCCTCCCGAGTAGCTGGGATTACAGGTGCCCGCCACCATGCCCAGCCAATTTTTAAATTTTCAGTAGAGACAGGGTTTCACCCTGTTGACTAGGCTGGTCTCGAACTTCTGACCTCTGGTGATCCACTTGTCTTGACCTCCCAAAGTGCTGGGATTACAGGCATGAGCCACTGCACCCGGCCCCTAATGTCCTTCTATTTCAGAATCCCATCCAGGATACCATATTACATTAGTTGTTGTGTTTCCTTAGGCTCCTCTTGGCTGTGATGATTTTTCAGATTTACCTTGTTTTTGAGAAATACTCATCAAATATTTTGTAGATTGCTCCTTAATTGGTATTTATTTGATTTTTTTTTTTGCATGATTAGACTGGATTATGGGTTTTTGGGTAGAAAACCACAAAGATAAAGAGGCTTTTTGTTGCATGTATCATGGGTACATTCCATCAACATGACTTATTACTGTTGATATTGATCTTGATTGCTCGGCTCAGGTAATTTGTCATGTTCTTCACCGTAAAGTTAAACCATGTCTATGCTGCACCCTTTGGAAGGAAGTTACTACATACAGCCCACATCAAAGGAGTAGGGGGTTATGTTCCACCTCTTTGAGTGTAGAATATCTACAGAAATTATTTGGAATTCTTCTGCATGGGAGATTTGTCATTTTCCTTGATTTATTTATTCAATTATTCATTTATAATAGTGTGAACTCATAGTTATTTAATACTTTCAGTTATAGTTTAATATTGCATTATTTTGTGGTTCAAATTGTTTCAAGTTTGGCCATGAGGAGCTCTTGTTGAAGTTGGCTCCTCTATCCCTTTGAGATCCTCCTATCATTTCGTGTGTGTGTGTGTGTGTGTGTGTGTGTGTGTGTGTATGTGTTAGATACTTACTTTCCGGCACTACAAGATGCTCCAGGGCCAACTTGTATATATGCTAACTCAATCTTAGAATCAGCAGTTTCTCCAAGGAGCTCTAGTTTCTTTTACTGGAGAACAGTATTAAAGCCAATATCTGGGCACTAGAAGTTCTCCTTGCTACTGGGGTGTCATTGCTTTCTAGGCTCTCTTAGCTGACACAACAAGGAAATATGTACAGTAAACTCTGTATATATGTACAAATATCTGTAAATATTTCTATATGTAACCATAGGTATCTATGTTAAGCTAAACATGAGTGAATTCATACTGATAGCCCCAACTCTAATTCATTACCACATGGACCAACCCAGCCTATTCCCATTGCTTATCTGTGAACTCCATGAGAAATCTGGCTCCCACCATCTGCCATGCATTTACTTAATTGCTAATTCTGGTAAAAGTGCACAGCAGTATTAGAACCGTTAACTTGAAACCTTATGGGAAACAACTTTATTAAGTACAGTTTTATGGACATTTTCTTTCGCCTTTAGTCTTACAGACTCCTCTCATTTCCAAAAATCACTTAGGTCAGCATCTTTTCCTCCCACCTCCTTCAGTGAAGCTGCTTTACAGATTTTTAATATAGTTAGATTGTTTTGTCACTGCAGTCCATTCTAGGACCCTTGACCTTCTAAATGATCTTGAAAATGTGCATACACTAATGTTTACTCTTTGTTCTATAAAGTTCCATGGGTTTTGATATATGCAGTGTCATATATCCATAACTACAGTATTACATAGACAGTTTTACCACTCTAAGAAATTTCTCCTGCTTAACCTATTTAATCCTTCCTCCCCTCTCCCTGAGCCCCTGGAAATCAATGCATTTTTTTTTTTAACTGTCTCCATAGTTTTGCCTTTTCCAGAATGTGATATAATTGTAAACATACAGTATGTAGCCTTTCAGATTGGGTTGTTTCACTCGAAACTATGCATTTAAGATTCATTCATGTCTTTTTGTGATTCGACAGCTCATTTATTTTTATCATCAAATAATATCCCATCAACTGGCTGTACCACAGTTTATTGATCCATTCACCTATTGAAGGATATCTTAGTTGCTCCCAGTTTTTGGTCATTATGAATACAGCTGCTATAAATATTTGTTTGCAGGGTTTTGTGTGGATATATATCTCAAATCAGTTGCATAAACACCTAAAGGTTCCAATGCTGAATCATATGGTAAGACTGTGTTTAGCTTCTCTGCCCTGTTTAGCTAGCATGTGCCACTCCTCAAAGCCAGGTGGTGACCACCCTACAATCATCAACAGTCATCATCACCAGTTATTTCACTATTTCTTCCACCCTCATTCCAATTTTCAGTACATAAATACGTCTATTGAGTGTACCTCCTGTGTAAGAATAATCATTCTTTATACTTTTCAAAGTCCTTTCACATGCATTATCACAATATCTCTAAAATAGCAGTATAGGAGCCAACCTGTTCCAGGCAGAATCCTGGCTCTGATCCTAACCTATGGCCTGACACAGGGAAAGTATCTGAATCTTTTCACCTGTAAAAGGGGATACTGCAGCACCTATCTAAACTTACCTGTCCATGTTGTAAAGATTTAATGAGTGTTTAGGGTAGCACCACTTCTTGGACCATGTCACACGCTGTTTGAAGGCTCAGCCAAGATTAGAATGCGAATCTTTTGACTCCTATTCCTATGCTTCTTATCCTAGAAATGAGATTATTCCCCCAACCTCTTTTCCCTGCAACTTCGGCCAATATGGGGGCCTCGGTGGCATCAAAGCAATTGACCTAACAATCAATTTAGGAAAGGCTCTGGTATTTTTTGTGCACATGCATGGTAGGTGAAGGATCTGTTTATAGTCAAGTAGGATGATCCAATAACCATTGACAGAAATAGTCTTTTCTTATCTTTAATGAATAAAAAGAATAGCAGACTTCATTTTAATATCTAGGCTCTTAGATCAATCAAGGGGCTAAGTACTGAAATAGTTTAAAAATCCATAAATTGAACTGCATGAACATGAATCTGTGCATTAAATTCTATGGACATAAAATGAATCTGTTCAAAAACAAGTTTGGGCAGTTCACATCTGGTATGTAGTGTTTTCAGAGTAAGGTTTAATTATTTTAAGAGGTTTTAAAACTCTGTATCCCAGCCAGAGAATGCTTATCTGCTTTATGCTAGTTTTTACCTGCAGAGTTTTTGTCTCTGTGACATCATATATTTATTTGCTGCTATATTTTAGAATGCATTGCACAACAGTGGGAACTGATCTAAGAAAGTTAATCATATTCTGGCAGTCACTGAGCAGGCTGGCAATTAATGAGAAAGTTTGAAGAAAAATGTTATTTCAGAAGACACCACAGCCTATTCTATATGGTCAAGTTGACTTTTTATGATCAGTTGGTTGCTTATGTTAACAGTGAAAGTGCAAAAATCCTCAAGGACTGATAAGCAAAGATTAATATTGTGTTTACAAAATAAGCAAACACAAAATATCCACAATGCTTTCATAGACACACACACACACACACACACACACACACATATGCACATACATGCATGCACAAACACATCTTTGTTGCAACCTGTTCGTCTTGGGCTAGAGGTATGTGTGGGACGTGACTAGAACTATCGGTGAGGATCATCAGGATTTCAAATAACTTGCAATGATTGATATCAGTTATAAAAACACTGAATTATCCAACTGATCATGGCTAGATTATAGTTTGGAAACCATTTATAAATAAAATTATATTCTAGTCACAACAATTTAACAATATAAATATATAGAGAAACTTAAACATACAAACATTTCAAGTAAATGCTAATTGTGACCTAATGCCTTTAGTAGAGAAGAATAATAAGAAAATTCAATTAGTGTTCTGTTTATAACTCTAATGCAAAAGATAGTTCTCTATCAGTTGAGTCAAATGTTTGTATCTTGATTATGGGCGTCAGAATTTTGAGATCTTTACTGACCTACACTCCTACCAAGAAAAAAAAAAAAAGGAAGAAGTGTGGCATTTATTTGTCCATTAGTTCACTTCGTTCATTCATTCTGCAAATATTCAGCATTTACCATGTACGTGGCATTGAACTTGGCCTGAAGAACAGACAACCTAATGGTGTTTGGAGAATTGAAATAGTTATACTGCAAGTAATCTAATTGATTAAATGTTCTTATTTAAAGTTGAAAACTGAGGCAACAATTCTGGCTAGTTTTACCTATGCACTCTTGTTATGTCCATACCCATCTTCCACTAAACTTCTCTTGTCATTCTTCCCTATTTTCTAACCACTATTAAAACTCTGACAGATATATTGTTATTCACATTAATATACAATTAAGTTGGTTAATGATCCTAATCCATTCACTTCAACTACGTAAGTACAATGTAAGTGAAATAAACACGTCATTTAAAAATGAGGTCTGATCAGTACCATAAGACAGGGCAAAAAGTAAAATAAAGAAAATGAGGTCTGAGATTAAAATTTTTCATTTAAAAACATCAAAACTGAACCCAGAAATGATCACAATAGAAGCAGACAGACATTCCTTAGAACCTCTTTCTACTTTCTATTTCCTAAAATGGTTTTTCTCTGTTTTATTTCATTTTGTATCACAGACGACTATTTGGTTTAGTGTGTCTAATTCCTCTGAAATTAGATTTGCAGAACATATTATTTCATTTTAATATAAAAGTTTTTGAATCACAGCCAAATTGCTGTAGGACAAGCAGATTTTGTTTTCTTACAATTTCATTAGTAAAAAAAATGAGGATACCAATATTGAAATGTCACAGATATGGAATTTTAAGTCAAACATCTGTGTTCCCTTAAAGGGGAATATATTTTCTGAAGCTTGGGAGCCTCTATTAGTGAACAAATTAGTTAAACAGACATTTGCAATGAAAAAAAAAACCCATCAGTTTTGTTGAATTATTTTTGTTTTATTATGGGTTTATTTCATTCTTAAAAGTAGAAAAAAATACATAAAATAATAGAAGAATAAGAAATAAAACAATTACTTGAGGCTCTACTAGGCAAATGATTCTGACGTGCTTCACTGAACACATGATGTAACCTGAGCCCCTGTCTCTGGCTTGACAGAGCATCTGTTTCTCACAGATGCCTGAAAAACACCCTGCTCCTCTGGATGCTGGGGCGCATTTCTGAGCATTACATTACCTTTAGCAAAGAGTGCAAACACGTATTCTGTTTGTGAGTGATGGAAGAATGTAGACAGTTGTGTTGTGCATAACATCTACCTCCTTCTATGTATATATGCTCCTGTACCCAAAAGAAAAGTCACACTTAATTCATGGTCCATGGCTGTAGAAACAATAAGAAATACCACATCTCATACTGCAAAAAAGCAGGTAGAAGACCCAATATCTCTTATTTAGATATATTGTAGTAGTAAAAGAGCACATACCCAGTACAAAGGAAGGGGCATCTGCTTTTCTTAGTTCTGGGGATGGCTATGTTTAATAACTTCAGAGGAACACTGATGAGATGGAAGACACGTGCATGTCTCTTTTTTCCCCCTATTGCAAAAAGAGCCCTGGTACAGAGCACTCAGTGGATACTCATAAATATTTGTTGAGTGAATGAAAAGAGAACAACGAGAACTGTGATGCATTTCTAAAACAGGACTAAAACAGGCCACATGGTTAAAGTAAATGAAGATACTTAGCCAGAGAGGAGGAGACTCAGGGAGCACAATAGTTCTCTTTGTATTTGAAATAAATTTTCACGTAGAGGAAGAGCTAGATTCAACCTGAGTGACCTAGGGAACAAAATAAGTGACTGTATAAAGAGGAACATGCAATTAGAGCTGCCCCAAATGGAAGAGTAACCACTGGAATAACTCTTGTTAAGTCTTGACCATTCTAATTCTTACCCAGTTTCTACAACTTTCTGTTACCAAAGTTGCTCATTCATTCACCCATTCATTCAAAAACACATATTTACATGGGTGAACACTTATCTCCAAACTCATCAAATTGTATACATTAAATATGTACAGTGTTTTGTGTGACAATCATACCTCAATAAAGTAGTTTTAAAAACAGCCACCATCACCAAAAATCCCCCACAAAAATACATCTTGAGCACCTTCAGCATACAGGTACTCTATCAGGTTCTGGGGAAATAACTGTGAACCCAACAAACATGGCCTCTTTTCTCATTCAGTTTAGAAGCTGGTGAAGGAAACAGACAAGGTAGTCAGACAAATCCTTTACCAATGATCATGCAACTTTGGTTTCAGTAAAGTCAGTTGCTTAAATCAGAGTTGCATGATCACTTGTAAAGGATAACAAAAAGGGAAATCCTGAATCATGTAAGGTCTAGACAGGATGATCTCACTAGTCTTTCCAACTTTTGAGATTCCTAGAATACTGTGCTTTCTCCCTGCATTCTCATCTCAGTAAATTGTCCCGTGATGACACCCGGAAGTCATTATGTTCACTCTCATCCTCCTCATCTCTACTGTGAAGTCACTACTGACTCTTGACCATTCTAATTCTAGTTCCCACACTCATCACAAGGGTGTCCTCAGGGTAGCTGGCTGACACCTCCTGAGTCCACATCTCCGGTCCAGCAGCGTGCGAATGATAAAGTACAGCACCCCATGAGATCCTAATGAGGTTGGTTTGCTGATAATAGGTTGAGAAATAAGATTCTTCTGTGTGACGGGTTGAATGGTGGTCCCCATAAAGATATATCCACGTCCAAATCCCTGGAAACTGTGAATGCTACCTTACTTGGAAAAAGTCTTTGCAGATGTAATTAAGTTAAGGATCTTGAGATGAAATCTTCCTGGATTCCCCAGTGGGCCTTAACTCCAGTCCCAAGTGTCCTTCTAAGAGACAGAAGAGGACACAACAAACACACAGAGGAGGAGGTAATATGAAGATGGAGTCAGAGAATGAATGGATGTGGCCACGAGCCAAGGAAGCCAAGGACTGGCAACAGTCACCAGAGGCTTGAAGAGGCAAGGAAGGATTCTCCCCTGTAGCCTCCAGGAGGAGTGTGATGACACCTTGATTTCAGACTTCTGGCCTCTATAATGATGAGAAAATAATTCTTCTGTTGTTTTAAGCCACTTAGTTTGTGGCAATTTGTTTAGAAGCCCTAAAAACTAACCCATTATGCCTCCCACCATCCAATACAAACAGTTCATCACAGTGCTATCAGGGGGATCTTGCTAAATGTGAATCTGACCAACATATACCCCTGCTTTAAACCCCTTGTTTCTCTGCAACCCGTAGGCAGCACGTCCTTTCCTTGCTATGATGCCATGAAAGACTGTTCACTTGTATGACACACTTCCCTGGGGGGACACAGGTGATGCTCAACTCATAGCATGATGAAGTCAATGCCTCTGTCCCTCCCACTCAAGAATTCATATGAGAATAAAACTGATGAAACTTTTACAGGGATAGACACTCTAATTTAATTTAAACAAAATAAAAACAGAAAAGAAACCATCTTCAATCTGCTCCTGCTGTTAGGTGACTTGGAACACACCTCCACGGATTGTGCTCCGCTGACTGCTGCCTGCCTTCCTCTCCAGCTGCCTCCCGGAGCACGTTTTGCTTCAGCAAACTGACTCGCATTCAGTGCCTAGGACACATGGCAGTCACTTGTGCCTCTTTGCCTTTGCACATCCTTTTCCCTTTGCTTGGAATGCCCTTACCACACATAGCCACCTCACAAACTCCTATTCATCTCATAAAGTCAAATTTGTAATCCATTTACTCCAGGAAGCCTCTCTGCCCACTTAGTTTCATCATTCCCTTTCTTATGCAATGATCTTACTGTTTATAAAATATAACGTTTTATTTTATTACACCATATTGTAATTCTTTGTTTATGTATCCATTTCTTTGAAAGCCAGGCCATATTAAACTCATTTTATTCAGCCTTAATGAAAAGAAAAAAAGAAGATCCTGCCATTTGCCACAACATGGATGGGTGTGGAGGACATGCTGAGTGAAATATGCCAGACACAGAAAGAAAAATATTGCATGATCTCACGTATATGTGGATTATTTTTAAAAAGAGTCTTATATACAGAAACAGTGAGTACAACAGCGGTTACTATGGGCAAGGGGAGGGGAGGAAATGCAGTGACATAGGTCAAAGGATACAAAGTAGCAGATACAAACAAGTCTAGAGATCTAATGTATAACATGGGGATTATAGTTAATAAAACTTGCATTGGGGTCAGGTGCGGAGCTCACCCAGCACTTTGGGAGGCCGAGGTGGGCGGATACTTCAGGCCAGGAGATTGAGACCAGCCTGGCCAACATGGTGAAACCCAGTCTCTACTAAAAATACAAAAATTAGCTTGGCTTAATCCCAGCTACTTGAGAGACTGAGGCACAAGAATCATTTGAACCCAGGAAGTGAGGTTGTAGTGAGCTGAGATCGCACTATTGCACTCCAGGCTGGGCGATGGCGTGAGACTCTGTCTCAACAAACAACAAACAAACAAACAAACAAAAAGCTCGTATTAGGGATTTTTGTTAAATAAGTGTATTTTAGCTGCTGTTGTCACACACACACAAAAGTAACTCTGTGAGATGATAGATATGTTAATCTGCTTTATCATAGTAACGACTTTCCCGTCTATGTGTACCATAACATCATGTTATAAACCTCAAATGTACACAAGAAAATTTATTTTTAAAAAGATGAATAAACTCATCTTGGTATTCTGAGTGCTTAGCATATAGAGGAAACCCACCACCATTCTACTGAATGATATTGATCCAGAATTTATGCTCTGGAATTGGTGAGCACGTTTGAGGGCTGTGATACTTCTTTTGCAATAAACATAACATGAATATTAATATTTAATGAAAATTTTCATGATTTTAGGAGAGAGGCTTGTGAGAGGTTGGTAAAGAAGGTGAAAAAAATGCATTCATTTTTTAGGGAACTCAATTATTAGGCAGCCACACTGGGTTTCATAGAATCGATTTGAGAACTGGGAACATAATGATCTTCATCCAGTTCTGGTGATAAAATTGAAAGGGGATACTTTTATTCTCCACAAGGAGAAATACAAGTAGTTTCAAGAACAAGACAGCACTTCGTCTTCACTTTCACCTGCAGATATGTCCCGGGCCCTGGTCCTTCTAAGTTGTCACCTGCCAATGCCTCTTCACACAGCTTTCTCAGCCCTGCCAGCACAGTCCCTCTTCTTCAGCAACAGAGAAGGGCACTGTGGCTCAGGGTTCCTTTGGGAATGGATGTTTGGAATAAAAATAACGCCACAATACCATTTCCACAAGCGCTCTACATGGCTTTAAAGAAAGCCTCTTGGTAAAAGTGCTTCCATCCCTGTCCTGAAGCTGGGATTCTGCCTGAGCTATTTTCAGCCTTGTTTCCAGTTGCCGCTGGCCAGTGGCAGGATTTCACACTCGGCTGCCACATCTCATTACTGCCCATTGCGCCCTTTTTCGGGAAAGCTTCTCCTCCTAGGCTGACACACGTGGGAGGCAGGCGGGCGAGACACTGCCCCTCCTTGCTCCTGCTGGATGCTATGGCCCTCTGGTGTATTTGCCTTTGGCGAGGCAGGACCTGCGCCTCGTTTTCCTGAAAGATAGTCCCTTCTCTCCCTAGGCTGTGAGCACAGATTTAACCACTTTCTTGGGAAGTTGCAGTCAGAAATGTATCCAGATGAATCCAAATGTGGGAGACTTCTCTACCTTGCTCTCTGCCCTGGAAAGCTGAGCTGCAGGACAACATGGAGAGGTTTCCTTGCACACTGGCTTCTGGAGGGACTCAGCCAATGAGGAGCCCCAGGAGGACACTGAAGGGAGGGGACTGAGGTCAGGTTATATTCCCCTGACTTCCTCCCTGTGATGCTGCCTCTGTGAGGCTGTGGTCCTTGACTTCGGTCACTGCCCCTGTCAAGGCAGTATATATATCTCTCTGCACAGGACCCTTTCCTTCTGACTTCCAGTAACTACAGTTGAGTCTTGAACAATGCAGGGGTTAGAAGTGCTGAGCCCTATGGGGTCAAAAATCCATGTATAACTTTTGACTCTCCCAAAACTTAACCATGAATAGTCCATTGTTGACTGGAAGCCTTATCAATAACATAAACAGCCAATTAACACATATTTTGTATGGATTACATATTGCAAGTAAGCCAGAGAAAAGAAAATGTTAAGAAAATCATAAGGAAGGGAAAATACATTTATAGTACTGAACTGTATTCACTGACATGTAAGTTTATGTTGCCTGTTTTCAAGATGGACATCTGTCTGGAATGGTGAGGAACTGCAGCTGCAAACCTTGATGTATGGTGCATATCGAGCAATTAAACTTTTTCCTTTTTTTTTGAGATGGAGTCTCACTGTCGCCCAGTCTGGAGTGCAGTGGCGCGATCTGGGCTCACTGCGAGCTCCACCTCCCAGGTTCATGCCATTCTCCTGCCTCAGCCTCCCAAGTAGCTGGGACTACAGGCGCCTGCCACCCCACCCGGCTAATTTTTTGTATTTTTAGTAGAGACGGGGTTTCACCGTGTTAGCCAAGATGGTCTTGATCTCCTGACCTCGTGATCCACCTGCCTCAGCCTCCCAAAGTGCTGGGATTACAGGCGTGAGCCACTGCGCCTGGCCTAAACTTTTTCTTGTAATGTCATGACTTTTCTCTGCCTCTTGGGAGAACTTCCAGCATCACTAGTGGCACTTTGTTTGGGTACCACGGTGTTATTCAAGGTTTACAGTATTGCACTAAACAGGATGAAAGATACAGGAGAACCGCAAGATAACTTTTTACAACAAGAAATTTAGTAGAGAGATAAATTGCTTACTTGTAGACGATTAGCAACACACGCGTTTTAAGTGGATACTTGCAACACTTGAGCTCACCACAATGGCAACAGGAGATGGCTATAAAATGATGACAGTAGTATAGTATGTACTGCAGTTAATTTGATGCAGTTAGCAGTTACGATTAATGCTGCATTTTTATGTTTGTTTACATTTCTCAACTGGGAACAGAGCCATGTGTGGTCTGTAAGTGTGTACGTTTTGATACATTTTAACTTTGTATAATAGACTTGTGTATATTTTATGGTAGTAAATGATGAAATAGGCTAGTATCTATAGTATCTACATTTTTTTTTGCATTCATGACATACCTTACTTTTTCTTAATTTTTTCCCTATTTCTAGTCTAAGTGATCTGTTTTTCAAATTGTTACAAATCTCCAAAATATTTGCATATAAATGTAACCGCTCAGTTCAAACATCTTGTTCAAGGGTCAACTGTATTACTTCCCTTTATCCTTTCAGGGCAAGGTGTGGTAACCTCTGTGCAGTTACTAACTTGGGTTATTGCACTGTTCCCTGTGGCTCTATTGTATCTCACCCACACCTTTATAAACAGTACCATTGTAAATCTTATCCAAAGTTGAGTGTGCCAACTATTTGCTGTTGGAGCTTTTACTTTTAGATTCTAGACTGGAGAGACACAAAAGTTTAACTAACAGGGATCTTATAGATTTTGATAGATTATTTGGTTTCAAGGAACCAACTCAGACTTTCATTGAAGAGAGGGTCGACTGAAAGGACACAGTGGATTAAAAACACAAATGAAGTCCAATAAGAGTACATCAACCCCTTTGAGAACTCGAAAGACTATTTTTTGATTTCAGGTCTTGCAGTTTCTTATCTATGTCAACTGTTCCGTTTCCTCTACAGAGCATGTTCCCCTGTTTCTCTTGATTCTTCCTTCATATCTATACCTCACAACTTCAGCTGGTGTGTGATTTTGACTTGCCAAGACACAGATTTCCTTCTTCACCTCTGACCTGGTAGTTGCCCTTACTAATTAAGTAGATGTTGTTGGAGCATAAAGCAAATTAATAAGCAAACTAACAAGATTGTAGTTATCAATGAGGAGATAAAAACCAACTCAAATTCTTTTTGGAAGAGACAGAGTACAAATGAGTGTTTGTAAACGAGGTTCATTGCTTAAGAGATGTACCTACCTATTTCTATAGAATCAAAAATCATGATGTATGTCTATTTATGTACCCATATTTCTCAGAAGTAAGAATCAAGTCTTCTAGAGAGTTGAAGAGAACACTTTTGTTCTCAAACATGATACTTAGGGACAACCTGGGATGAGAGGCCCGAGTTTTTGGTACACAGCAGTTTAGTGGCTTTGCCTCCCTCAAGCTGGTCTGAATCTCTCTGGAACAGACTTGTTTAAAACTACAAATAGGGATAAAGAATCCACAGCAGCTTCAGTCATGAGTTCAGCCACTCACAATGGTTGAGTTTATTAGACTTCAAGAGATGCTTTGAGTAGGCCATGAGAGGACATCTGACCCTTCCTTCTGGTATGCCCAAGCTCTAAACAGAACCTACTGACCAGGACTTTCTTGTCTCAGAGAAATCTGTTCCATAGGAGTGAACTGGTGAAAAGGGTAGAAGGTTAAACCTGGATTTATGTCAGCCAAAATGATATTTGTTGTTAAAAAGATCGTTTACTTTAAAGTATGTGTTTTACATGAGGAAACAGAGACCCAGGAATTATAAGTGGCCTAATCCTGGTCACACAGAGAGTTGATGTATGCTATACCAACTGCTCGTCTTTAATTGATTGCCTATAATACTGAAAGTATTTTCAAATCTAGGATGACCAGGATAGAGGAATAGTTCAGTGTTCATAGAAAACCCCTGGGGGAGTGACTTCCATAATAGGTTGATAAGAGGTGAGGGTAACCATATAACTTATTGTTCAAACTGAGACCGCAGTCAGAGTGAACAGGAGTGTTGTTAATAATGAGGCTAGAACATCAGGCGTAGTGTGGAAGTGTCTGCCTAAATAATAGGCCATTGCCAAGAAGTGGTAAAGAGGAATCTCTAGGCTAATCCAAGAACTCAGGGAGGCTGGGGAAATAGATGTCCATGTGACAAGGTCCTTGTCAGTGATATTTGCCAAGGTTCTGAGCCTCTGGCTACTGAAATATATAGATGATGAATTCCTCTAAAACATGGAGCCTTAGGCTGAGGTTCTTCATGTAATTGGAGGTTTACTGTTCCCTTTGACGGGAAAGGGGAACCATTTATCTCTCAAATTATAGACCACTGGTCTGTTGGACAGCTCTGACTTCTCAAATTATAGGGTCAAGTTTTTCAGTCTAGTACCTTGTATGAGGAACAAAGAAGTTGTGGTGTCAATTCCATACTTGCTCTGTTCTCTTTTATTTCATAGAAAAATAGGTAAGAGAAATGAGAAATGAAAGTTCTCTTAGAGTACATATCAATGTCCTCATCTATCTTACTC
Source organism: Theropithecus gelada (assembly GCF_003255815.1). Lineage (NCBI taxonomy): Eukaryota > Metazoa > Chordata > Mammalia > Primates > Cercopithecidae > Theropithecus > Theropithecus gelada. Next base: position 63,002,388 of record NC_037675.1, on the reverse strand, counting down.
CAGAAGCAAGGGACCAAACTATATAATCTGTTTCCAGATCACTGGCCATTAATGCTTCTTCTGTGTTTGTTATGGCACCACTGTCAAAGTTTTGTGTTAATTAAAACTCCAACCCTAAATTGTAGGAAATAGGGTTGTGTTTAAGTTCTCTATCTCTTCTTTCCAAAATACATTTAAATAACTTGTTCCTGTTATGCAAAAAATAGGATCCATGCCTTCCAGTCAGAGCAAAAACGAAGGCAAGTTTTTACTGAGGATTTTTTTTTTTTTAAACAAAAGCAAATAAACCTACTGACTAATAATTTCCAGTAACAGCATTATGGCTAAAGCATAGCAAAACTAAAATCTCTCAATTGATAGTTACTCTTCCTTAATAAATTGAAACATGAAACAACTCCATCAAATAGATAATTTACTCATTCACCTGTTATTTCCTTCTATCAAGGACCCTTAATTTCCTGGCATCTGGCCCTGAACTTGGTATTAGGGGTTAGGTTAATTTATGATGTTTATTTTGGATTTCTTTTTTCTTCTTCTTTCTTCTTTCTTCTTTCTTCTTTCTTCTTTCTTCTTTCTTCTTTCTTCTTTCTTCTTTCTTCTTCTTCTTCTTCTTCCCCTTCCCCTTCCCCTTCCCCTTCTTCTTCTTCTTCTTCTTCCTCCTCCTCCTCCTCCTCCTCCTCCTCCTCCTCCTCCTCCTCCTCCTCC